>NW_027596926.1:0-127449 GCF_964194155.1 Cetorhinus maximus
TGTTTGTGAGTGTTGCTCTCTCCTGTAAATCTGTGTGTGGATGATGCTCTCTTCTGTCAATCTGTGTATGTCAGTGTTGCTCTCCCCTGTCACTGTGTGTTTGGGTGTTGCTCCCTCCTGTCACTCTGTTTGTGGGTGTTGATATCCTGTCACTCTCTGTGTGTGGGTGTTGATCTCTCCTGTCACTCTGTGTGTAGGTGTTGCACTCTCCTGCCACTCTGTGTGTGTGAGTGTTGCTGTCTCCTGTCACTCTGTGTGTGTGGGTGTTGCTCTCTCCTGTCACTCTGTGTGTGTGGGAGTTTCTCTCTCCTGTCACTCTGTGTGTGTGGTTGTTGCTCCCTCCTGTCACTCTGTTTGTGAGTGTTGCTCTCTCCTGTCACTGTGTGTGTGTGGGTGTTGCTCTCTCCTGTCACTCTGTGTGTGTGAGTGTTGCTCTCTCCTGTCACTCTGTGTGTTTGGGTGTTGCTCTCTCCTGTCACTCTGTGTGTAGGTGTTGCTCTCTCCTGTCACTCTGTGTCTGTGGGTGTTGCTCTCTCCTGTCACTCTGTGTGTTTGGGTGTTGCTCTCTCCTGTCACTCTGTGTGTAGGTGTTGCTCTCTCCTGTCACTCTGTGTGCGGGTGTTGCTCTCTCCTGTCACTCTATGTGTGGGTTTTGCTCTCTACTGTCGCTGTGTGTGTGTGGGTGTTGCTCTCTCCTGTCACTCTGTGTGTGTGTGTGTTGCTCTCTCCTGTCACTATCTGAGTGTGGGTGTTGCTCTCTCCTGTCACTGTGTGTGTGTTGGTTTTGCTCTCTCCTGTCACTCTGTGTGTGTGGGTGTTCCTCTCTCCTGTCACTCTGTGTGTGTGTGTGGGTGTAGCTCTCTCCTGTCACTGTGTGTGTGGTTTTTGCTCCCTCCTGTCACTGTGAGTGTGTGGGTGTTGCTCTCTCCTGTCACTCTGTGTGTGTGGGTGTTGCTCTCTCCTGTCACTCTGTGTGTGTGGGTGTTCCTCTCTCCTGTCACTCTGTGTGTGTGTGTGGGTGTAGCTCTCTCCTGTCACTGTGTGTGTGGTTTTTGCTCCCTCCTGTCACTGTGAGTGTGTGGGTGTTGCTCTCTCCTGTCACTCTGTGTGTGTGGGTGTTGCTCTCTCCTGTCACTCTGTGTGTGTGGGTGTCGCTCTCTGCTGTCACTCTGTGTGTGTGGGTGTTGCTCTCTCCTGTCACTCTCTGTATGTGGGTGTTGCTCCCTCCTGATACTTTGTGTGTGAGTGTTTCTCTCACCTGTCACTCTGTGTGTGGGTGTTACTCTCTTCTGTCACTCTGTGTGTGTGGTTGTTGCTCTCTCCTGTCACTCTGTGTGTGTGTGGGTGTTGCTCCCTCCTGTCACTCTGTGTGTGTGGGTGTTGCTGTCTCCTATCACTCTGTGTGTGTGTGGGTGTAGCTCTCTCCTGTCACTATGTGTGTGGGTTTTGCTCTCTCCTGTTACTCTGTGTGTGTGGCTGTTGCTCTCTCCTGTCACTCTGTGTGTGTGTGGGTGTTCCTCTCTCCTGTCAATCTGTGTGTGGCTGTTGCTCACTCCTGTCACTCTGTGTGTGGGTGTTGCTCTCTCCTGTCACTCTTTGTGTGTGTGGGTGTAGCTCTCTCCTGTCACTCTGTGTGTGGGTGTTGCTCTCTCCTGTCACTCTGTGTGTGTGTGTGTCGCTCTCGCCTGTCACTCTTTGTGTGGGTGTTGCTCTCTTCTGTCACTCTGTGTGTGGGTGTTGCTCTCTCCTGTCACTCTGCATTTGAGTGTTGCTCTCTCCTGTCACTCTGTGTGTGTGGGTGTTGCTCTCTCCTGTCACTCTGTGTGTGTGGGTGTTGCTCTCTCCTGTCACTCTGTGTGTGTGGGTGTTACTCCCTCCTGTCACTCTGTGTGTGTGGGTGTTGCTCTCTCCTGTCACTCTGTGTGTGTGGGTGTTTCTCCCTCCTATCACTGTGTGTGTGGGTGTTGCTCCCTCCTGTCACTCTGTGTGTGTGGGTGTTGCTCTCTCCTGTCACACTGAGTGTGGGTGTTGCTCTCTCCTGTCACTCTGTCTGTGAGTGGGTGCTGCTCTCTCCTGTCACTCTGTGTGTGGGTGTTGCTCTCTCCTGTCACTCTGTGTGTGTGTGGGTGTTGCTCTCTCCTGTCACTCTGTGTGTGGGTGTTGGTCTCTCCTGTCACTCTGTGTGTGTGTGGGTGTTGCTCTCTCCTGTCACTCTGTGTGTGTGTGGGTGTTGCTATCTCCTGTCACTCTGTGTGTGTGGGTGTTGCTCTCTCATGTCACTCTGTGTGTGTGGGTGTTGCTCTCTTCTGCCACTCTGTGTGTGTGAGTGTTGCTCTCTCCTGTCACTCTGTGCGTGGGTGTTTCTCTCTCCTGTCACACTGTTTGTGAGTGTTGCTCTCTCCTGTCACTCTGTGTGTGTGGGTGTTGCTCTCTCCTGTCACTCTGTGTGTGTGGGTGTTGCTCCCTCCTGTCACTCTGTTTGTGAGTATTGCTCTCTCCTGTCACTGTGTGTGTTTGGGTGTTGCTCTCTCCTGTCACTCTGTGTTTGTGGGTGCTGCTCTCTCCAGTCACTCTGTGTGTTTGGGTGTTGCTCTCTCCTGTCACTCTGTGTGTAGGTGTTGCTCTCTCCTGCCACTCTGTGTGTGTGAGTGTTGCTGTCTCCTATCACTCTGTGTGTGTGGGTGTTGCTCTCTCCTGTCACTCTGTATGTGTGGGACTTTCTCTCTCCTGTCACTCTGTGTGTGTGGTTGTTGCTCGCTCCTGTCACTCTGTTTGTGAGTGTTGCTCTCTCCTGTCACTGTGTGTGTGGGGGTGTTGCTCTCTCCTGTCACTCTGTGTGTGTGAGTGTTGCTCTCTCCTGTCACTCTGTGTGTTTGGGTGTTGCTCTCTCCTGTCACTCTGTGTGTAGGTGTTGCTCTCTCCTGTCACACTGTGTCTGTGGGTGTTGCTCTCTCCTGTCACTCTGTGTGTTTGGATGTTGCTCTCTCCTGTCATTCTGTGTGTGGGTGTTGCTCTCTCCTGTCACTCTGTGCGTGGGTTTTTCTCTCTCCTGTCACTCTGTGTGTTTGGGTGTTGCTCTCTCCTGTCACTCTGTGAGTAGGTGTTGCTTTCTCCTGTCACTCTGTGTGCGGGTGTTGCTCTCTCCTGTCACTCTATGTGTGGGTGTTGCTCTCTACTGTTGCTGTGTCTGTGTGGGTGTTGCTCTCTCCTGTCACTCTGTGTGTGTGCGTGTTGCTCTCTCCTGTCACTCTCTGTGTGTGGGTGTTGCTCTCTCCTGTCGCTGTGTGTGTGTTGGTTTTGCTCTCTCCTGTCACTCTCTGTGTGTGGGTGTTGCTCTCTCCTGTCACTCTGTGTGTGTGTGTGGGTGTAGGTCTCTCCTGTCACTGTGTGCATGGGTTTTGCTCCCTCCTGTCACTGTGAGTGTGTGGGTGTTGCTCTCTTCTGTCATTCTGTGTGTGGGTTTTACTCTCTCCTGTCACTCTGTGTGTGTGGGTGTAGCTCTCTCCTGACACACTGTTTGTGTGGGTTTGCCTCTCTCCTGTCATTCTGTATGTGGGTGTTGCTCTCTCCTGTCACTCTGTGTGTGTGGGTGTTGCTCTCTCATGTCACTCTCTGTATGTGGGTGTTGCTCCCTCATGATACTCTGTGTGTGAGTGTTTATCTCACCTGTCACTCTGTGTGTGGGTGTTGCTCTCTTCTGTCACTCTGTGTGTGTGGGTGATGCTCTCTCCTGTCACTCTGTGTGGGTGTGGGTGTTGCTCTCTTCTGCCACTCTGTGTGTGTGAGTGTTGCTCTCTCCTGTCACTCTGTGTGTGGGTGTTGCTCTCTCCTGTCACACTGTTTGTGAGTGTTGCTCTCTCCTGTCACTCTGTGTGTGTGGGTGTTGCTCTCTCCTGTCACTCTGTGTGTGTGGGTGTTGCTCCCTCCTGTCACTCTGTTTGTGAGTGTTGCTCTCTCCTGTAAATCTGTGTGTGGATGATGCTCTCTTCTGTCAATCTGTGTATGTCAGTGTTGCTCTCCCCTGTCACTGTGTGTTTGGGTGTTGCTCCCTCCTGTCACTCTGTTTGTGGGTGTTGATATCCTGTCACTCTCTGTGTGTGGGTGTTGATCTCTCCTGTCACTCTGTGTGTAGGTGTTGCAGTCTCCTGCCACTCTGTGTGTGTGAGTGTTGCTGTCTCCTGTCACTCTGTGTGTGTGGGTGTTGCTCTCTCCTGTCACTCTGTGTGTGTGGGAGTTTCTCTCTCCTGTCACTCTGTGTGTGTGGTTGTTGCTCCCTCCTGTCACTCTGTTTGTGAGTGTTGCTCTCTCCTGTCACTGTGTGTGTGTGGGTGTTGCTCTCTCCTGTCACTCTGTGTGTGTGAGTGTTGCTCTCTCCTGTCACTCTGTCTGTGTGTGTGTTGCTCTCTCCTGTCACTCTGTGTGTGGGTGTTGCTCTCTCCTGTCACTGTGTGTGTGGTTGGGTGATTCTCTCTCCTATCACTCTGTGTGTGTCGGTGTTGCTCTCTCCTGTCACTGTGTGTGTGGGTGTTGCTCCCTCCTGTCACTCTGTTTGTGGGTGTTGATATCCTGTCACTCTCTGTGTGTGGGTGTTGCTCTCTCCTGTCACTCTGTGTGTGTGGGTGTTGCTCTCTCCTGTCACTCTGTGTGTGGGTGTTGCTCTCTCCTGTCACTCTGTGTTTTGGTGTTGCTCACTCCTGCCACTCTGTGTGTGTGAGTGTTGCTATCTCCTGTCACTCTGTGTGTGGGTGTTGCTCTCTCCTGGCACACTGTGTATGGGTGTTGCTCTCTCCTGTCACTCTGTGTGTGCGTGGGTGTTGCTCTCTCCTGTCACTCTGTGCGTGTGTGGGTGTTGCTCTCATCTGTTACTCTGTGTGTTTGTGTGTGTTGCTCTCTCCTGTCACTCTTTGTGTGTGTGTTCCTCTCTCCTGTCACTCTGTGTGTGTGGGTGTTGCTCTCTGTTGTCACTCTGTGTGTGGCTGTTGCTCACTCCTGTCACTCTGTGTGTGAGTGTTGCTCTCTCCTGTCACTCTGTCTGTGTGTGGGTGATGCTCTCTCCTGTCACTCTGTGTGTGTGTGTGTGCGTGTTGCTCTCTGCTGTCACTCTGTGTTTGGGTGTTGCTCTCTCCTGTCACTCTGTATGTGTGGGTGTGTGTTGTTCTCTCCTGTCACTCTGTTTGTGTGTGGGTGTAGCTCTCTCCTGTCACTGTGTGTGTGTGGTTGTGCCTCTTTCAGTCACTCTGTGTGTGTGGGTGTTGCTCTCTCCTGTCACTCTGTGTTTGTGGGTGTTGCTCTCTCCTGACACTGTGTGTGTGGGTGTTGCTCTCTCCTGTCACTCTGTGTGTGTGGCTGTTGCACTCTACTGTCAGTCTGTGTGTGGGTGTTGCTCTCTCCTGTCACTCTGTGTGTGTGTGCGTGTTGCACTCTCCTGTCACTCTGTGTATGGCTGTTGCTCACTCCTGTCACTCTGTTTGTGGGTTTAGCTCTCTCCTGTCACTCTGTGTGTGTGTGGGTGTAGCTCTCTTCTGTCACTCTTTGTGTGTGTGTTGCTCTCTCCTGTCACTCTGTGTGTGTGTGTGTTGCTCTCTCCTGTCACTCTGTGTGTGGGTGTTGCTCTCTCCTGTCACTGTGTGTGTGGGTGTTGCTCTCTCCTGTCACTCTGTGTGTGTGTGTGTGGGTGTTAATCTCTCCTGTCACTCTGTGTGTGGGTGTTGCTCTCTCCTGTCACTCTGTGTGTCAGTGTTGCTCTCTCCTGTCACTCTGTCTGTGAGTGGGTGTTGCTCTCTCCTGTCACTCTGTGTGTGGGTGTTGCTCTCTCCTGTCACTCTGTGTGTGTGTGGGTGTTGCTCTCTCCTGTCACTCTGTGTGTGGGTGTTGGTCTCTCCTGTCACTCTGTGTGTGTGTGGGTGTTGCTCTCTCCTGTCACTCTGTGTGTGTGTGGGTGTTGCTATCTCCTGTCACTCTGTGTGTGTGGGTGTTGCTCTCTCATGTCACTCTGTGTGTGTGGGTGTTGCTCTCTTCTGCCACTCTGTGTGTGTGAGTGTTGCTCTCTCCTGTCACTCTGTGCGTGGGTGTTTCTCTCTCCTGTCACACTGTTTGTGAGTGTTGCTCTCTCCTGTCACTCTGTGTGTGTGGGTGTTGCTCTCTCCTGTCACTCTGTGTGTGTGCTGGTGCTGCTCACTCCTGTCACTGTATGTGTGTGGGTGTTGCTCTCTCCTGTCACTCTGTGTGTGGATGATGCTCTCTCCTGTCAATCTGTGTGTGTCGGTGTTGCTCTCTCCTGTCACTGTGTGTATGGGTGTTGCTCCCTCCTGTCACTCTGTGTGTGGGTGTTGATATCCTGTCACTCTCTGTGTGTGGGTGTTGCTCTCTCCTGTCACTCTGTGTGTGTGGGTGTTGCTCTCTCCTGTCACTCTGTGTGTGGGTGTTGCTCTCTCTTGTCACTCTGTGTTTGGGTGTTGCTCTCTCCCGCCACACTGTGTGTGAGTGTTGCTCTCTCGTGTCACTCTGTGTGTGGGTGTTGCTCTCACCTGTCACTCTGTGTGTGGGTGTTGCTCTCTCCTTCACTCTGTGCGTGTGTGGGTGTTGCTCTCTCCTGTCACTCTGTGTGTGTGTGGGTGATGCTCTCTCCTGACACTCTGTGTGTGTGTGGGTGTTGCTCTCTCCTGTCACTCTGTGTGTGTGTGTGTGTGCGTGTTGCTCTCTGCTGTCACTCTGTGTGTGTGGGTGTTGCTCACTCCTGTCACTCTGTATGTGTGGGTGTGTGTTGTTCTCTCCTGTCACTCTGTGTGTGTGTGGGTGTAGCTCTCTCCTGTCACTGTGTGTGTGTGGGTGTTGCTCTCTCCTGTCACTCTGTGTGTGTGTTGCTCTCTCCTGTCACTCTGTGTGTGTGGGTGTTGCTCTCTCCTGTCACTCTGTGTGTGTGGCTGTTGCACTCTCCTGTCAGTCTGTGTGTGGGTGTTGCTCTCTCATGTCACTCTGTGTGTGTGTGGGTGAAGCTCTCTCCTGACACTGTGTGTGTGGGTGTTGCACTCTCCAGTCACTCTGTGTATGGCTGTTGCTCTCTCCTGTCACTCTGTGTATGGCTGTTGCTCACTCCTGTCACTCGGTTTGTGGGTGTAGCTCTCTCCTGTCACTCTTTGTGTGTGTGTTACTCTCTCCTGTCACTCTGTGTGTGTGTGTGTGTTGCTCTCTCCTGTCACTCTGTGTGTGGGTGTTGCTCTCTCCTGTCACTGTGTGTGTGGGTGTTGCTCTCTCCTGTCACTCTGTGTGTGTGTGTGGCTGTTAATCTCTCCTGTCACTCTGTGTGTTGGTGTTGCTCTCTCCTGTCACTCTGTGTGTCGGTGTTGCTCTCTCCTGTCACTCTGTCTGTGTGTGGGTGTTGCTCTCTCCTGTCACTCTGTGTGTGTGTGGCTGTTGCTCTCTCCTGTTACTCTGTGAGTTTGTGTGTGTGTTCCACTCTCCTGTCACACTGTGTGTGTGGGTTTTGCTCTCTGTTGTAACTTTCTGTGTGGCTGTTGCTCACTCCTGTCACTCTGTGTGTGGGTGTTGCTCACTCCTGTCACTCTGTGTGTGTGTGGGTGTAGCTCTCTCCTGTCACTCTGTGTGTGTGTGGGTGTAGCTCTCTCCTGCCACTCTGTGTGTGGGTGTTGCTCTCTCCTGTCACTCTGTGTGTGTGGCTGTTGCTCTCTGCTGTCACTCTGTGTGTGTGTGGGTGTTCCTCTCTCCTGTCACAATGTGTGTGTGGGTGTTGCTCTCTCCTGTCACTCTGTGTGTGGCTGTTGCTCACTCCTGTCACTCTGTGTGTGGGTGTTGCTCTCTCCTGCCACTCTGTCTGTGGGTGTTGCTCTCTCCTGTCACTCTGTGTGTGTGGGTGTAGCTCTCTCCTGCCACTCTGTGTGTGGGTGTTGCTCTCTCCTGTCACTCTGTGTGTGTGTGTGCCGCTCTCTCCTTTCACTCTTTGTGTGGGTGTTGATCTCTCCTATCACTTTGTGTGTGTGGGTGTTACTCTCTCCTGTCACTCTGTGTGAGAGTGTTGCTCTCTCCTGTCACTCTGTGTGTGGGTGTTGCTCTCTCCTGTCACTCTGTATTTGAGTGTTGCTCTCTCCTGTCATTCTGTGTGTGTGGGTGTTGCTCTCTCCTGTCACTCTGTGTGTGTGGGTGTTGCTCTCTCCTGTCACTCTGTGTGTGTGGGTGTTGCTCCCTCCTGTCACTCTGTGTTTGTGGGTGTTGCTCCCTCCTGTCACTCTGTGTGTGTGGGTGTTGCTCTCTCCTGTCACTCTGTGTGTGTGGGTGTTGCTCCCTCCTACCACTCTGTGTGTGTGGGTGTTGCTCTCTCCTGTCGCTCTGTGTGTGTGTGGGTGTTGCTCCCTCCTGACACTCTGTGTGTGTGGGTGTTGCTCCCTCCTGTCACTCTGTGTGTGTGGGTGTTGCTCTCTCCTGTCACTCTGTGTGTGGGTGTTGCTCTCTCCTGTCACTCTGTGTGTGAGTGTTGCTCTCTCCTGTCACTCTGTGTGTGTGTGAGTGTTGCTCTCTCCTGTCACTCTGTGTGTGTGTGGGTGTTGCTCTCTCCTGTCACTCTGTGTGTGGGTGTTGCTCTCTCCTGTCACTCTGTGTGTGGGTGTTGCTCTCTCCTGTCACTCTGTGTGTGTGTGTGAGTGTTGCTCTCTCCTGTCACTCTGTTTTTGGGTGTTGCTCACTCCTGTCACTCTGTGTGTGGGTGTTGCACTCTCCTATCACTCTGTGTGTGTGTGGGTGTTGTTATCTCCTGTCACTCTGTGTGTGTGGGTGTTGCTCTCTCCTGTCACTCTGTGTGTGTGCGTGTTGCTCTCTTCTGTCACTCTGTGTGTTTGCGTGTTGCTCTCTCCTGTCACTCTCTGTGTGTGGGTGTTGCTCTCTCCTGTCGCTGTGTGTGTGTTGGTTTTGCTCTCTCCTGTCACTCTGTGTGTGTGGGTGTTGCTCTCTCCTGTCACTCTGTGTGTGTGTGTGTGGGTGTAGCTCTCTCCTGTCACTGTGTGTGTGGGTTTTGCTCCCTTCTGTCACTGCGAGTGTGTGGGTGTTGCTCTCTTCTGTCATTCTGTGTGTGGGTGTTACTCTCTCCTGTCACTCTGTGTGTAGGTGTTGCTCTCTCCTGCCACTCTGTGTGTGTGGGTGTAGCTCTCTCCTGACACACTGTGTGTGTGGGTGTGCCTCTCTCCTGTCATTCTGTGTGTGGGTGTTGCTCTCTCCTGTCACTCTGTGTGTGTGGGTGTCGCTCTCTGCTGTCACTCTGTGTGTGTGGGTGTTGCTCTCTCCTGTCACTCTCTGTATGTGGGTGTTGCTCCCTCCTGATACTCTGTGTGTGAGTGTTTCTCTCACCTGTCACTCTGTGTGTGGGTGTTACTCTCTTCTGTCACTCTGTGTGTGTGGTTGTTGCTCTCTCCTGTCACTCTATGTGTGGGTGTTGCTCTCTACTGTTGCTGTGTCTGTGTGGGTGTTGCTCTCTCCTGTCACTCTGTGTGTGTGCGTGTTGCTCTCTCCTGTCACTCTCTGTGTGTGGGTGTTGCTCTCTCCTGTCGCTGTGTGTGTGTTGGTTTTGCTCTCTCCTGTCACTCTCTGTGTGTGGGTGTTGCTCTCTCCTGTCACTCTGTGTGTGTGTGTGGGTGTAGCTCTCTCCTGTCACTGTGTGCATGGGTTTTGCTCCCTCCTGTCACTGTGAGTGTGTGGGTGTTGCTCTCTTCTGTCATTCTGTGTGTGGGTTTTACTCTCTCCTGTCACTCTGTGTGTGTGGGTGTAGCTCTCTCCTGACACACTGTTTGTGTGGGTTTGCCTCTCTCCTGTCATTCTGTATGTGGGTGTTGCTCTCTCCTGTCACTCTGTGTGTGTGGGTGTTGCTCTCTCATGTCACTCTCTGTATGTGGGTGTTGCTCCCTCATGATACTCTGTGTGTGAGTGTTTATCTCACCTGTCACTCTGTGTGTGGGTGTTGCTCTCTTCTGTCACTCTGTGTGTGTGGGTGATGCTCTCTCCTGTCACTCTGTGTGGGTGTGGGTGTTGCTCTCTTCTGCCACTCTGTGTGTGTGAGTGTTGCTCTCTCCTGTCACTCTGTGTGTGGGTGTTGCTCTCTCCTGTCACACTGTTTGTGAGTGTTGCTCTCTCCTGTCACTCTGTGTGTGTGGGTGTTGCTCTCTCCTGTCACTCTGTGTGTGTGGGTGTTGCTCCCTCCTGTCACTCTGTTTGTGAGTGTTGCTCTCTCCTGTAAATCTGTGTGTGGATGATGCTCTCTTCTGTCAATCTGTGTATGTCAGTGTTGCTCTCCCCTGTCACTGTGTGTTTGGGTGTTGCTCCCTCCTGTCACTCTGTTTGTGGGTGTTGATATCCTGTCACTCTCTGTGTGTGGGTGTTGATCTCTCCTGTCACTCTGTGTGTAGGTGTTGCACTCTCCTGCCACTCTGTGTGTGTGAGTGTTGCTGTCTCCTGTCACTCTGTGTGTGTGGGTGTTGCTCTCTCCTGTCACTCTGTGTGTGTGGGAGTTTCTCTCTCCTGTCACTCTGTGTGTGTGGTTGTTGCTCCCTCCTGTCACTCTGTTTGTGAGTGTTGCTCTCTCCTGTCACTGTGTGTGTGTGGGTGTTGCTCTCTCCTGTCACTCTGTGTGTGTGAGTGTTGCTCTCTCCTGTCACTCTGTGTGTTTGGGTGTTGCTCTCTCCTGTCACTCTGTGTGTAGGTGTTGCTCTCTCCTGTCACTCTGTGTCTGTGGGTGTTGCTCTCTCCTGTCACTCTGTGTGTTTGGGTGTTGCTCTCTCCTGTCACTCTGTGTGTAGGTGTTGCTCTCTCCTGTCACTCTGTGTGCGGGTGTTGCTCTCTCCTGTCACTCTATGTGTGGGTTTTGCTCTCTACTGTCGCTGTGTGTGTGTGGGTGTTGCTCTCTCCTGTCACTCTGTGTGTGTGTGTGTTGCTCTCTCCTGTCACTATCTGAGTGTGGGTGTTGCTCTCTCCTGTCACTGTGTGTGTGTTGGTTTTGCTCTCTCCTGTCACTCTGTGTGTGTGGGTGTTCCTCTCTCCTGTCACTCTGTGTGTGTGTGTGGGTGTAGCTCTCTCCTGTCACTGTGTGTGTGGTTTTTGCTCCCTCCTGTCACTGTGAGTGTGTGGGTGTTGCTCTCTCCTGTCACTCTGTGTGTGTGGGTGTTGCTCTCTCCTGTCACTCTGTGTGTGTGGGTGTTCCTCTCTCCTGTCACTCTGTGTGTGTGTGTGGGTGTAGCTCTCTCCTGTCACTGTGTGTGTGGTTTTTGCTCCCTCCTGTCACTCTGTGTGTGTGAGTGTTGCTGTCTCCTGTCACTCTGTGTGTGTGGGTGATGCTCTCTCCTGTCACTCTGTGTGTGTGGGTGTTGCTCTCTCCTGTCACTCTGTGTGTGTGGGTGTCGCTCTCTGCTGTCACTCTGTGTGTGTGGGTGTTGCTCTCTCCTGTCACTCTCTGTATGTGGGTGTTGCTCCCTCCTGATACTCTGTGTGTGAGTGTTTCTCTCACCTGTCACTCTGTGTGTGGGTGTTACTCTCTTCTGTCACTCTGTGTGTGTGGTTGTTGCTCTCTCCTGTCACTCTGTGTGTGTGTGGGTGTTGCTCCCTCCTGTCACTCTGTGTGTGTGGGTGTTGCTGTCTCCTATCACTCTGTGTGTGTGTGGGTGTAGCTCTCTCCTGTCACTATGTGTGTGGGTTTTGCTCTCTCCTGTTACTCTGTGTGTGTGGCTGTTGCTCTCTCCTGTCACTCTGTGTGTGTGTGGGTGTTCCTCTCTCCTGTCAATCTGTGTGTGGCTGTTGCTCACTCCTGTCACTCTGTGTGTGGGTGTTGCTCTCTCCTGTCACTCTTTGTGTGTGTGGGTGTAGCTCTCTCTTGTCACTCTGTGTGTGGGTGTTGCTCTCTCCTGTCACTCTGTGTGTGTGTGTGTCGCTCTCGCCTGTCACTCTTTGTGTGGGTGTTGCTCTCTTCTGTCACTCTGTGTGTGGGTGTTGCTCTCTCCTGTCACTCTGCATTTGAGTGTTGCTCTCTCCTGTCACTCTGTGTGTGTGGGTGTTGCTCTCTCCTGTCACTCTGTGTGTGTGGGTGTTGCTCTCTCCTGTCACTCTGTGTGTGTGGGTGTTACTCCCTCCTGTCACTCTGTGTGTGTGGGTGTTGCTCTCTCCTGTCACTCTGTGTGTGTGGGTGTTTCTCCCTCCTATCACTGTGTGTGTGGGTGTTGCTCCCTCCTGTCACTCTGTGTGTGTGGGTGTTGCTCTCTCCTGTCACACTGAGTGTGGGTGTTGCTCTCTCCTGTCACTCTGTGTGTGAGTGTTGCTCTCTCCTGTCACTCTGTGTGTGGGTGTTGCTCTCTCCTGTCACTCTGTGTGTGTGTGGGTGTTGCTCTCTCCTGTCACTCTGTGTGTGGGTGTTGGTCTCTCCTGTCACTCTGTGTGTGTGTGGGTGTTGCTCTCTCCTGTCACTCTGTGTGTGTGTGGGTGTTGCTATCTCCTGTCACTCTGTGTGTGTGGGTGTTGCTCTCTCATGTCACTCTGTGTGTGTGGGTGTTGCTCTCTTCTGCCACTCTGTGTGTGTGAGTGTTGCTCTCTCCTGTCACTCTGTGCGTGGGTGTTTCTCTCTCCTGTCACACTGTTTGTGAGTGTTGCTCTCTCCTGTCACTCTGTGTGTGTGGGTGTTGCTCTCTCCTGTCACTCTGTGTGTGTGGGTGTTGCTCCCTCCTGTCACTCTGTTTGTGAGTATTGCTCTCTCCTGTCACTGTGTGTGTTTGGGTGTTGCTCTCTCCTGTCACTCTGTGTTTGTGGGTGCTGCTCTCTCCAGTCACTCTGTGTGTTTGGGTGTTGCTCTCTCCTGTCACTCTGTGTGTAGGTGTTGCTCTCTCCTGCCACTCTGTGTGTGTGAGTGTTGCTGTCTCCTATCACTCTGTGTGTGTGGGTGTTGCTCTCTCCTGTCACTCTGTATGTGTGGGACTTTCTCTCTCCTGTCACTCTGTGTGTGTGGTTGTTGCTCGCTCCTGTCACTCTGTTTGTGAGTGTTGCTCTCTCCTGTCACTGTGTGTGTGGGGGTGTTGCTCTCTCCTGTCACTCTGTGTGTGTGAGTGTTGCTCTCTCCTGTCACTCTGTGTGTTTGGGTGTTGCTCTCTCCTGTCACTCTGTGTGTAGGTGTTGCTCTCTCCTGTCACACTGTGTCTGTGGGTGTTGCTCTCTCCTGTCACTCTGTGTGTTTGGATGTTGCTCTCTCCTGTCATTCTGTGTGTGGGTGTTGCTCTCTCCTGTCACTCTGTGCGTGGGTTTTTCTCTCTCCTGTCACTCTGTGTGTTTGGGTGTTGCTCTCTCCTGTCACTCTGTGAGTAGGTGTTGCTTTCTCCTGTCACTCTGTGTGCGGGTGTTGCTCTCTCCTGTCACTCTATGTGTGGGTGTTGCTCTCTACTGTTGCTGTGTCTGTGTGGGTGTTGCTCTCTCCTGTCACTCTGTGTGTGTGCGTGTTGCTCTCTCCTGTCACTCTCTGTGTGTGGGTGTTGCTCTCTCCTGTCGCTGTGTGTGTGTTGGTTTTGCTCTCTCCTGTCATTCTCTGTGTGTGGGTGTTGCTCTCTCCTGTCACTCTGTGTGTGTGTGTGGGTGTAGCTCTCTCCTGTCACTGTGTGCATGGGTTTTGCTCCCTCCTGTCACTGTGAGTGTGTGGGTGTTGCTCTCTTCTGTCATTCTGTGTGTGGGTTTTACTCTCTCCTGTCACTCTGTGTGTGTGGGTGTAGCTCTCTCCTGACACACTGTTTGTGTGGGTTTGCCTCTCTCCTGTCATTCTGTATGTGGGTGTTGCTCTCTCCTGTCACTCTGTGTGTGTGGGTGTTGCTCTCTCATGTCACTCTCTGTATGTGGGTGTTGCTCCCTCATGAAACTCTGTGTGTGAGTGTTTATCTCCCCTGTCACTCTGTGTGTGGGTGTTGCTCTCTTCTGTCACTCTGTGTGTGTGGGTGATGCTCTCTCCTGTCACTCTGTGTGGGTGTGGGTGTTGCTCTCTTCTGCCACTCTGTGTGTGTGAGTGTTGCTCTCTCCTGTCACTCTGTGTGTGGGTGTTGCTCTCTCCTGTCACACTGTTTGTGAGTGTTGCTCTCTCCTGTCACTCTGTGTGTGTGGGTGTTGCTCTCTCCTGTCACTCTGTGTGTGTGGGTGTTGCTCCCTCCTGTCACTCTGTTTGTGAGTGTTGCTCTCTCCTGTAAATCTGTGTGTGGATGATGCTCTCTTCTGTCAATCTGTGTATGTCAGTGTTGCTCTCCCCTGTCACTGTGTGTTTGGGTGTTGCTCCCTCCTGTCACTCTGTTTGTGGGTGTTGATATCCTGTCACTCTCTGTGTGTGGGTGTTGATCTCTCCTGTCACTCTGTGTGTAGGTGTTGCACTCTCCTGCCACTCTGTGTGTGTGAGTGTTGCTGTCTCCTGTCACTCTGTGTGTGTGGGTGTTGCTCTCTCCTGTCACTCTGTGTGTGTGGGAGTTTCTCTCTCCTGTCACTCTGTGTGTGTGGTTGTTGCTCCCTCCTGTCACTCTGTTTGTGAGTGTTGCTCTCTCCTGTCACTGTGTGTGTGTGGGTGTTGCTCTCTCCTGTCACTCTGTGTGTGTGAGTGTTGCTCTCTCCTGTCACTCTGTCTGTGTGTGTGTTGCTCTCTCCTGTCACTCTGTGTGTGGGTGTTGCTCTCTCCTGTCACTGTGTGTGTGGTTGGGTGATTCTCTCTCCTATCACTCTGTGTGTGTTGGTGTTGCTCTCTCCTGTCACTGTGTGTGTGGGTGTTGCTCCCTCCTGTCACTCTGTTTGTGGGTGTTGATATCCTGTCACTCTCTGTGTGTGGGTGTTGCTCTCTCCTGTCACTCTGTGTGTGTGGGTGTTGCTCTCTCCTGTCACTCTGTGTGTGGGTGTTGCTCTCTCCTGTCACTCTGTGTTTTGGTGTTGCTCACTCCTGCCACTCTGTGTGTGTGAGTGTTGCTATCTCCTGTCACTCTGTGTGTGGGTGTTGCTCTCTCCTGGCACACTGTGTATGGGTGTTGCTCTCTCCTGTCACTCTGTGTGTGCGTGGGTGTTGCTCTCTCCTGTCACTCTGTGCGTGTGTGGGTGTTGCTCTCATCTGTTACTCTGTGTGTTTGTGTGTGTTGCTCTCTCCTGTCACTCTTTGTGTGTGTGTTCCTCTCTCCTGTCACTCTGTGTGTGTGGGTGTTGCTCTCTGTTGTCACTCTGTGTGTGGCTGTTGCTCACTCCTGTCACTCTGTGTGTGAGTGTTGCTCTCTCCTGTCACTCTGTCTGTGTGTGGGTGATGCTCTCTCCTGTCACTCTGTGTGTGTGTGTGTGCGTGTTGCTCTCTGCTGTCACTCTGTGTTTGGGTGTTGCTCTCTCCTGTCACTCTGTATGTGTGGGTGTGTGTTGTTCTCTCCTGTCACTCTGTTTGTGTGTGGGTGTAGCTCTCTCCTGTCACTGTGTGTGTGTGGTTGTGCCTCTTTCAGTCACTCTGTGTGTGTGGGTGTTGCTCTCTCCTGTCACTCTGTGTTTGTGGGTGTTGCTCTCTCCTGACACTGTGTGTGTGGGTGTTGCTCTCTCCTGTCACTCTGTGTGTGTGGCTGTTGCACTCTACTGTCAGTCTGTGTGTGGGTGTTGCTCTCTCCTGTCACTCTGTGTGTGTGTGCGTGTTGCACTCTCCTGTCACTCTGTGTATGGCTGTTGCTCACTCCTGTCACTCTGTTTGTGGGTTTAGCTCTCTCCTGTCACTCTGTGTGTGTGTGGGTGTAGCTCTCTTCTGTCACTCTTTGTGTGTGTGTTGCTCTCTCCTGTCACTCTGTGTGTGTGTGTGTTGCTCTCTCCTGTCACTCTGTGTGTGGGTGTTGCTCTCTCCTGTCACTGTGTGTGTGGGTGTTGCTCTCTCCTGTCACTCTGTGTGTGTGTGTGGGTGTTAATCTCTCCTGTCACTCTGTGTGTGGGTGTTGCTCTCTCCTGTCACTCTGTGTGTCAGTGTTGCTCTCTCCTGTCACTCTGTCTGTGAGTGGGTGCTGCTCTCTCCTGTCACTCTGTGTGTGGGTGTTGCTCTCTCCTGTCACTCTGTGTGTGTGTGGGTGTTGCTCTCTCCTGTCACTCTGTGTGTGGGTGTTGGTCTCTCCTGTCACTCTGTGTGTGTGTGGGTGTTGCTCTCTCCTGTCACTCTGTGTGTGTGTGGGTGTTGCTATCTCCTGTCACTCTGTGTGTGTGGGTGTTGCTCTCTCATGTCACTCTGTGTGTGTGGGTGTTGCTCTCTTCTGCCACTCTGTGTGTGTGAGTGTTGCTCTCTCCTGTCACTCTGTGCGTGGGTGTTTCTCTCTCCTGTCACACTGTTTGTGAGTGTTGCTCTCTCCTGTCACTCTGTGTGTGTGGGTGTTGCTCTCTCCTGTCACTCTGTGTGTGTGGGTGTTGCTCCCTCCTGTCACTCTGTTTGTGAGTATTGCTCTCTCCTGTCACTGTGTGTGTTTGGGTGTTGCTCTCTCCTGTCACTCTGTGTTTGTGGGTGCTGCTCTCTCCAGTCACTCTGTGTGTTTGGGTGTTGCTCTCTCCTGTCACTCTGTGTGTAGGTGTTGCTCTCTCCTGCCACTCTGTGTGTGTGAGTGTTGCTGTCTCCTATCACTCTGTGTGTGTGGGTGTTGCTCTCTCCTGTCACTCTGTATGTGTGGGACTTTCTCTCTCCTGTCACTCTGTGTGTGTGGTTGTTGCTCGCTCCTGTCACTCTGTTTGTGAGTGTTGCTCTCTCCTGTCACTGTGTGTGTGGGGGTGTTGCTCTCTCCTGTCACTCTGTGTGTGTGAGTGTTGCTCTCTCCTGTCACTCTGTGTGTTTGGGTGTTGCTCTCTCCTGTCACTCTGTGTGTAGGTGTTGCTCTCTCCTGTCACACTGTGTCTGTGGGTGTTGCTCTCTCCTGTCACTCTGTGTGTTTGGATGTTGCTCTCTCCTGTCATTCTGTGTGTGGGTGTTGCTCTCTCCTGTCACTCTGTGCGTGGGTTTTTCTCTCTCCTGTCACTCTGTGTGTTTGGGTGTTGCTCTCTCCTGTCACTCTGTGAGTAGGTGTTGCTTTCTCCTGTCACTCTGTGTGCGGGTGTTGCTCTCTCCTGTCACTCTATGTGTGGGTGTTGCTCTCTACTGTTGCTGTGTCTGTGTGGGTGTTGCTCTCTCCTGTCACTCTGTGTGTGTGCGTGTTGCTCTCTCCTGTCACTCTCTGTGTGTGGGTGTTGCTCTCTCCTGTCGCTGTGTGTGTGTTGGTTTTGCTCTCTCCTGTCACTCTCTGTGTGTGGGTGTTGCTCTCTCCTGTCACTCTGTGTGTGTGTGTGGGTGTAGCTCTCTCCTGTCACTGTGTGCATGGGTTTTGCTCCCTCCTGTCACTGTGAGTGTGTGGGTGTTGCTCTCTTCTGTCATTCTGTGTGTGGGTTTTACTCTCTCCTGTCACTCTGTGTGTGTGGGTGTAGCTCTCTCCTGACACACTGTTTGTGTGGGTTTGCCTCTCTCCTGTCATTCTGTATGTGGGTGTTGCTCTCTCCTGTCACTCTGTGTGTGTGGGTGTTGCTCTCTCATGTCACTCTCTGTATGTGGGTGTTGCTCCCTCATGATACTCTGTGTGTGAGTGTTTATCTCACCTGTCACTCTGTGTGTGGGTGTTGCTCTCTTCTGTCACTCTGTGTGTGTGGGTGATGCTCTCTCCTGTCACTCTGTGTGGGTGTGGGTGTTGCTCTCTTCTGCCACTCTGTGTGTGTGAGTGTTGCTCTCTCCTGTCACTCTGTGTGTGGGTGTTGCTCTCTCCTGTCACACTGTTTGTGAGTGTTGCTCTCTCCTGTCACTCTGTGTGTGTGGGTGTTGCTCTCTCCTGTCACTCTGTGTGTGTGGGTGTTGCTCCCTCCTGTCACTCTGTTTGTGAGTGTTGCTCTCTCCTGTAAATCTGTGTGTGGATGATGCTCTCTTCTGTCAATCTGTGTATGTCAGTGTTGCTCTCCCCTGTCACTGTGTGTTTGGGTGTTGCTCCCTCCTGTCACTCTGTTTGTGGGTGTTGATATCCTGTCACTCTCTGTGTGTGGGTGTTGATCTCTCCTGTCACTCTGTGTGTAGGTGTTGCAGTCTCCTGCCACTCTGTGTGTGTGAGTGTTGCTGTCTCCTGTCACTCTGTGTGTGTGGGTGTTGCTCTCTCCTGTCACTCTGTGTGTGTGGGAGTTTCTCTCTCCTGTCACTCTGTGTGTGTGGTTGTTGCTCCCTCCTGTCACTCTGTTTGTGAGTGTTGCTCTCTCCTGTCACTGTGTGTGTGTGGGTGTTGCTCTCTCCTGTCACTCTGTGTGTGTGAGTGTTGCTCTCTCCTGTCACTCTGTCTGTGTGTGTGTTGCTCTCTCCTGTCACTCTGTGTGTGGGTGTTGCTCTCTCCTGTCACTGTGTGTGTGGTTGGGTGATTCTCTCTCCTATCACTCTGTGTGTGTCGGTGTTGCTCTCTCCTGTCACTGTGTGTGTGGGTGTTGCTCCCTCCTGTCACTCTGTTTGTGGGTGTTGATATCCTGTCACTCTCTGTGTGTGGGTGTTGCTCTCTCCTGTCACTCTGTGTGTGTGGGTGTTGCTCTCTCCTGTCACTCTGTGTGTGGGTGTTGCTCTCTCCTGTCACTCTGTGTTTTGGTGTTGCTCACTCCTGCCACTCTGTGTGTGTGAGTGTTGCTATCTCCTGTCACTCTGTGTGTGGGTGTTGCTCTCTCCTGGCACACTGTGTATGGGTGTTGCTCTCTCCTGTCACTCTGTGTGTGCGTGGGTGTTGCTCTCTCCTGTCACTCTGTGCGTGTGTGGGTGTTGCTCTCATCTGTTACTCTGTGTGTTTGTGTGTGTTGCTCTCTCCTGTCACTCTTTGTGTGTGTGTTCCTCTCTCCTGTCACTCTGTGTGTGTGGGTGTTGCTCTCTGTTGTCACTCTGTGTGTGGCTGTTGCTCACTCCTGTCACTCTGTGTGTGAGTGTTGCTCTCTCCTGTCACTCTGTCTGTGTGTGGGTGATGCTCTCTCCTGTCACTCTGTGTGTGTGTGTGTGCGTGTTGCTCTCTGCTGTCACTCTGTGTTTGGGTGTTGCTCTCTCCTGTCACTCTGTATGTGTGGGTGTGTGTTGTTCTCTCCTGTCACTCTGTTTGTGTGTGGGTGTAGCTCTCTCCTGTCACTGTGTGTGTGTGGTTGTGCCTCTTTCAGTCACTCTGTGTGTGTGGGTGTTGCTCTCTCCTGTCACTCTGTGTTTGTGGGTGTTGCTCTCTCCTGACACTGTGTGTGTGGGTGTTGCTCTCTCCTGTCACTCTGTGTGTGTGGCTGTTGCACTCTACTGTCAGTCTGTGTGTGGGTGTTGCTCTCTCCTGTCACTCTGTGTGTGTGTGCGTGTTGCACTCTCCTGTCACTCTGTGTATGGCTGTTGCTCACTCCTGTCACTCTGTTTGTGGGTTTAGCTCTCTCCTGTCACTCTGTGTGTGTGTGGGTGTAGCTCTCTTCTGTCACTCTTTGTGTGTGTGTTGCTCTCTCCTGTCACTCTGTGTGTGTGTGTGTTGCTCTCTCCTGTCACTCTGTGTGTGGGTGTTGCTCTCTCCTGTCACTGTGTGTGTGGGTGTTGCTCTCTCCTGTCACTCTGTGTGTGTGTGTGTGGGTGTTAATCTCTCCTGTCACTCTGTGTGTGGGTGTTGCTCTCTCCTGTCACTCTGTGTGTCAGTGTTGCTCTCTCCTGTCACTCTGTCTGTGAGTGGGTGTTGCTCTCTCCTGTCACTCTGTGTGTGAGTGTTGCTCTCTCCTGTCACTCTGTGTGTGCGTGTTGCTCTCTACTGTCGGTGTGTGTGTGTGGTTGTTGCTCTCTCCTCTCACTCTGTGAGTGTGCGTGTTGCTCTCTCCTGTCACTCTCTGTGTGTGGGTGTTGCTCTCTCCTGTCGCTGTGTGTGTGTTGGTTTTGCCCTCTCCTGTCACTCTGTGTGTTTGTGTGTTGATCTGTCTGTCACAATGTGTGTGAGTGATGATCTCTCCTGTTACTCCGTGTGTGGGTGTTGCTCTCTCCTGTCACTCTGTGTGTATGCGGGTGTTGCTCTCTCCTGTCACTGTATGTGTGTGGGTGTTGCTCTCTCCTGTGAATCTGTGTGTGGATGATGCTCTCTTCTGTCAATCTGTGTATGTCGGTGTTGCTCTCTCCTGTCACTGTGTGTGTGGGTGTTGCTCCCTCCTGTCACTCTGTTTGTGGGTGTTGATATCCTGTCACTCTCTGTGTGTGGGTGTTGCTCTCTCCTGTCACTCTGTGTGTGTGGGTGTTGCTCTCTCCTGTCACTCTGTGTGTGGGTGTTGCTCTCTCCTGTCACTCTGTGTTTTGGTGTTGCTCACTCCTGCCACTCTGTGTGTGTGAGTTTTGCTCTCTCCTGTCACTCTGTCTGTGTGTGTGTTGCTCTCTCCTGTCACTCTGTGTGTGGGTGTTGCTCTCTCCTGTTACTGTGTGTGTGTTTGGGTGATTCTCTCTCCTATCACTCTGTGTGTGTCGGTGTTGCTCTCTCCTGTCACTCTGTGTGTGAGTGTTGCTATCTCCTGTCACTCTGTGTGTGGGTGTTGCTCTCTCCTGGCACACTGTGTATGGGTGTTGCTCTCTCCTGTCACTCTGTGTGTGTGTGGGTGTTGCTCTCTCCTGTCACTCTGTGCGTGTGTGGGTGTTGCTCTCATCTGTTACTCTGTGTGTTTGTGTGTGTTGCTCTCTCCTGTCACTCTTTGTGTGTGTGTTCCTCTCTCCTGTCACACTGTGTGTGTGGGTGTTGCTCTCTGTTGTCACTCTGTGTGTGGCTGTTGCTCACTCCTGTCACTCTGTGTGTGGGTGTTGCTCTCTCCTGTCACTCTGTCTGTGTGTGGGTGATGCTCTCTCCTGTCACTCTGTGTGTGTGTGTGTGCGTGTTGCTCTCTGCTGTCACTCTGTGTTTGGGTGTTGCTCTCTCCTGTCACTCTGTATGTGTGGGTGTGTGTTGTTCTCTCCTGTCACTCTGTTTGTGTGTGGGTGTAGCTCTCTCCTGTCACTGTGTGTGTGTGGTTGTGCCTCTTTCAGTCACTCTGTGTGTGTGGGTGTTGCTCTCTCCTGTCACTCTGTGTTTGTGGGTGTTGCTCTCTCCTGACACTGTGTGTGTGGGTGTTGCTCTCTCCTGTCACTCTGTGTGTGTGGCTGTTGCACTCTACTGTCAGTCTGTGTGTGGGTGTTGCTCTCTCCTGTCACTCTGTGTGTGTGTGCGTGTTGCACTCTCCTGTCACTCTGTGTATGGCTGTTGCTCACTCCTGTCACTCTGTTTGTGGGTTTAGCTCTCTCCTGTCACTCTGTGTGTGTGTGGGTGTAGCTCTCTTCTGTCACTCTTTGTGTGTGTGTTGCTCTCTCCTGTCACTCTGTGTGTGTGTGTGTTGCTCTCTCCTGTCACTCTGTGTGTGGGTGTTGCTCTCTCCTGTCACTGTGTGTGTGGGTGTTGCTCTCTCCTGTCACTCTGTGTGTGTGTGTGTGGGTGTTAATCTCTCCTGTCACTCTGTGTGTGGGTGTTGCTCTCTCCTGTCACTCTGTGTGTCAGTGTTGCTCTCTCCTGTCACTCTGTCTGTGAGTGGGTGTTGCTCTCTCCTGTCACTCTGTGTGTGAGTGTTGCTCTCTCCTGTCACTCTGTGTGTGGGTGTTGCTCTCTCCTGGCACACTGTGTGTGGGTGTTGCTCTCTCCTGTCACTCTGTGTTTGTGTGGGTGTTGCTCTCTCCTGTCACTCTGTGCGTGTGTGGGTGTTGCTGTCATCTGTTACTCTGTGTGTTTGTGTGTGTTGCTCTCTCCTGTCACTCTGTGTGTGTGTGTTCCTCTCTCCTGTCACACTGTGTGTGTGGGTGTTGCTCTCTGTTGTCACTCTGTGTGTGGCTGTTGCTCACTCCTGTCACTCTGTGTGTGGGTGTTGCTCTCTCCTGTCACTCTGTCTGTGTGTGGGTGATGCTCTCTCCTGTCACTCTGTGTGTGTGTGGGTGTTGCTCTCTCCTGTCACTCTGTGTGTGTGTGTGTGTGCGTGTTGCTCTCTGCTGTCACTCTGTGTTTGTGGTGTTGCTCACTCCTGTCACTCTGTATGTGTGGGTGTGTGTTGTTCTCTCCTGTCACTCTGTTTGTGTGTGGGTGTAGCTCTCTCCTGTCACTGTGTGTGTGTGGTTGTGCCTCTTTCAGTCACTCTGTGTGTGTGGGTGTTGCTCTCTCCTATCACTCTGTGTTTGTGGGTGTTGCTCTCTCCTGACACTGTGTGTGTGGGTGTTGCTCTCTCCTGTCACTCTGTGTGTGTGGCTGTTGCACTCTACTGTCAGTCTGTGTGTGGGTGTTGCTCTCTCCTGTCACTCTGTGTGTGTGTGCGTGTTGCACTCTCCTGTCACTCTGTGTATGGCTGTTGCTCACTCCTGTCACTCTGTTTGTGGGTTTTGCTCTCTCCTGTCACTCTGTGTGTGTGTGGGTGTAGCTCTCTTCTGTCACTCTTTGTGTGTGTGTTGCTCTCTCCTGTCACTCTGTGTGTGTGTGTGTTGCTCTCTCCTGTCACTCTGTGTGTGGGTGTTGCTCTCTCCTCTCACTGTGTCTGTGGGTGTTGCTCTCTCCTGTCACTCTGTGTGTGTGTGTGGGTGTTAATCTCTCCTGTCACTCTGTGTGTGGGTGTTGCTCTCTCCTGTCACTCTGTGTGTCAGTGTTGCTCTCTCCTGTCACTCTGTCTGTGAGTGGGTGTTGCTCTCTCCTGTCACTCTGTGTGTGTGTGGCTGTTGCTCTCTCCTGTTGCTCTGTGTGTTTGTGTGTGTGTTCCTCTCTCCTGTCGCACTTTGTGTGAGGGTGTTGCTCTCTCCTGTCACTCTGTGTGTGTGTGGGTGTAGCTCTCTCCTGTCACTCTGTGTGTGTGTGTGCGTTGCTCTAACCTGTCACTCTGTGTGTGCGGGTGTTGCTCACTCCTTTCACTCTATGTGTTTGTGTGTGTGTTCCTCTCTCCTGTCTCTTTGTGTGTGTGTGTGTGTTCCTCTCTCCTGTAACTCTGTATGTGTGGGTGATTGTTGTTCTCTCCTGTCACTCTGTGTGTGTGTGGGTGTTGCTCTCTCCTGTCTCTTTGTGTGTGTGTGTGTTCCTCTCGCCTGTAACTCTGTATGTGTGGGTGTGTTGTTCTCTCCTGTCACTCTGTGTGTGTGTGGGTGTAGCTCTCTCTTGTCACTGTGTGTGTGTGGGTGTGCCTCTCTCCTGTCACTCCGTATGTGTGTTTGGGTGTCGCTCTCTCCTGTCACTCTGTGTGTGTGTGGGTGTAGCTCTCTCCTGTCACTGTGTGTGTGTGGGTGTGCCTCTCTCCTGTCACTCTGTGTGTGTGGGTGTTGGTCTCTCCTGTCACTCTGTGTGTGTGTGGGTGTAGCTCGCTCCTGACACTGTGTGTGTGGGTGTTGCTCTCTCCTGTCACTCTGTGTGTGTGGCTGTTGCTCTCTCATGTCAGTCTGTGTCTGGGTGTTGCTCTCTCCTGTCACTCTGTGTGTGTGGGTGTAGCTCTCTCCTGACAATGTTTGTGTGGGTGTTGCACTCTCCTATCACTCTGTGTGTGGCTGTTGCTCACTCCTGTCTCTCTGTTTGTGGGTTTTGCTCTCTCCTGTCACTCTGTATGTGTGTGGGTGTGGCTCTCTCCAGTCACTCTTTGTGTGGGTGTTGCTCTCCCCTGTCACTCTGTGTGTGTGGGTGTTGCTCTCTCCTGTCACTCTGTGTGTGTGTGTGTTGCTCTCTCCTGTCACTCTGTGTGTGGGTTTTGCTCTCTCCTGTCATTCTGTGTGTGCTGTTGCTCTCTCCTGTCACTCTGTGCGTGTGTGTGGGTGTTGAACTCTCCTGTCACTCTGTGTGTAGGTGTTGCTCTCTCCTGTCACTCTGTGTGTGGGTGTTGCTCTCTCCTGTCACTCTGTGTGTATGTGGGTTCCTCTCTCCTGTCACACTTTGTGTGTGGGTGTTGCTCTCTCCTGTCACTCTGTGTGTGGCTGTTGCTCACTTCTGTCTCTCTGTGTGTGGTTGTTGCTCTCTACTGTCACTCTGTGTGTTTGTTGGTGTAGCTCTCTCCTGTCACTCTGTGTGTGTGTGGGTGTTGCTCTCTCCTGTCACTCTATGTGTGTGTGTGCGTTGCTCTAACCTGTCACTCTGTGTGTGTGGGTGTGGCTCACTCCTGTCACTCTGTGTGTGTGGGTGTGTTGTTCTCTCCTGTCATTCTGTGTGTGTGTGGGTGTTGCTCTCTCCTGTCACTTTGTATGTGTGTGTGTGTTTTGCTCTCTCCTGTCACTCTGTGTGTGTGTGGGTTTTGCTCTCTCCTGTCACTCTATGTGTGTGGGTGTTGCTCTCTCCTGTCCCTCTGTGTGTGTTTGGGTGTAGCTCTCTCCTGTCACTGTGTGTGTGTGGGTGTTGCTCTCTCCTGTCACTCTGTGCGTGAGGGTGTTCCTCTCTCCTCTCACACTGTGTGTGTGGGTGTTGCTCTCTCCTGTCACTCTGTGTGTGTGTGGGTGATGCTCTCTCCTGTCAATCTGTGTGGCTGTTGCTCACTTTTGTCACTCTGTGTGTGGGTGTTGCTCTCTCCTGTCACTCTGTGTGTGTGTGGGTCTAGCTCTCTCCTGTCAATCTGTGTGTTGGTGTTGCTCACTCCTGTCACTCTGTGTGTGTGTGGGTGTAGCTCTCTCTTGTCACTCTGTGTGTGGGTGTTGCTCTCTCCTGTCACTATGTGTGTGGGTGTTGCTCCCACTTGTCTCTCTCTGTATGTGGGTGTTGCTCTCTCCTGTCACTCTTTGTGTGTGGGTGTTGCTCTCTCCTGTCACTCCATGAGTGTGTGGGTGTTGCTCTCTCCTGTCACTCTGTGTGTGTGTGGCTGTTGCTCTCTCCTGTTATTCTGTGTGTTTGTGTGTATGTTCCTCTCTCCTGTCGCACTTTGTATGAGGGTGTTGCTCTCTCCTGTCACTCTGTGTGTGTGTGGGTGTAGCTCTCTCCTGTCACTCTGTGTGTGTGTGTGTGGGTGTTGCTCTCTCCTGTCACTCTGTGTGTGTGTGTGCGTTGCTCTAACCTGTCACTCTGTGTGTGTGTGTGTGGGTGTTGCTCACTCCTTTCACTCTATGTGTGTGTGTGTGTTTTCCTCTCTCCTGTCTCTTTGTGTGTGTGTGTGTGTTCCTCTCTCCTGTAACTCTGTATGTGTGCGGGTGTGTGTTGTTCTCTACAGTCACTCTGTGTGTGTGTGGGTGTTGCTCTCTCCTGTCTCTTTGTGTGTGTGTGTGTTCCTCTCTCCTGTAACTCTGTATGTGTGGGTGTGTTGTTCTCTCCTGTCACTCTGTGTGTGTGTGGGTGTAGCTCTCTCCTGTCACTGTGTGTGTGGGGTGTGCCTCTCTCCTGTCACTCTGTATGTATGTTTGGGTGTTGCTCTCTCCTGTCACTCTGTGTGTGTGTGGGTGTAGCTCTCTCCTGTCACTGTGTGTGTGTGGGTGTGCCTCTCTCCTGTCACTCTGTGTGTGTGGGTGTTGGTCTCTCCTGTCACTCTGTGTGTGTGTGGGTGTAGCTCGCTCCTGACACTGTGTGTGTGGGTGTTGCTCTCTCCTATCACTCTGTGTGTGTGGCTGTTGCTCTCTCATGTCAGTCTGTGTCTGGGTGTTGCTCTCTCCTGTCACTCTGTGTGTGTGGGTGTAGCTCTCTCCTGACACTGTTTGTGTGGGTGTTGCACTCTCCTATCAATCTGTGTGTGGCTGTTGCTCACTCCTGTCTCTCTGTTTGTGGGTTTTGCTCTCTCCTGTCACTCTGTATGTGTGTGGGTGTGGCTCTCTCCAGTCACTCTTTGTGTGGGTGTTGCTCTCCCCTGTCACTCTGTGTGTGTGGGTGTTGCTCTCTCCTGTCACTCTGTGTGTGTGTGTGTTGCTCTCTCCTGTCACTCTGTGTGTGGGTTATGCTCTCTCCTGTCATTCTGTGTGTGGGTGTTGCTCTCTCCTGTCACTCTGTGATGGGTGTTGCTCTCTCCTGTCACTCTGTGTGTATGTGGGTTCCTCTCTCCTGTCACACTTTGTGTGTGGGTGTTGCTCTCTGCTGTCACTCTGTGTGTGGCTGTTGCTCACTCCTGTCTCTCTGTGTGTGGTTGTTGCTCTCTGCTGTCACTCTGTGTGTGTGTTGGTGTAGCTCTCTCCTGTCACTCTGTGTGTGTGTGGGTGTTGCTCTCTCCTGTCACTCTATGTGTGTGTGTGCGTTGCTCTAACCTGTCACTCTGTGTGTGTGGGTGTTGCTCACTCCTGTCACTCTTTGTGTGTGGGTGTGTTGTTCTCTCCTGTCACTCTGTGTGTGTGTGGGTGTTGCTCTCTCCTGGGTCTTTGTGTGTGTGTGTGTGTGTTTTGCTCTCTCCTGTCACTCTGTGTGTGAGGGTGTTCCTCTCTCCTCTCACACTGTATGTGTGTCGGTGATGCTCTCTCCTGTCAATCTGTGTGGCTGTTGCTCACTCCTGTCACTCTGTGTGTGGGTGTTGCTCTCTCCTGTCACTCTGTGTGTTGGTGTTGCTCACTCCTGTCACTCTGTGTGTGTGTGGGTGTAGCTCTCTCTTGTCACTCTGTGTGTGGGTGTTGCTCTCTCTCCTGTCACTCTGTGTGTGGGTGTTGCTCTCTCCTGTCACTGTGTGTGTGGGTGTTGCTCCCACCTGTCTCTCTCTGTATGTGGGTGTTGCTCTCTCCTGTCACTCTTTGTGTGTGGGTGTTGCTCTCTCCTGTCACTCCATGAGTGTGTGGGTGTTGCGCTCTCCTGTCACTCTGTGTGTGTGGGTGTTGCTCTCACCTGTCTGTGTGTGTGGGAGTTGCGCTCTCCTGTCACTCTGTGTCTGTGGGTGTTGCTCTCTCCTGTCACTCTGTGTGTGTTAGTGTTGCTCTCTCCTGTCACTCTGTGTGTGTGGGTGTTGCTCTCTCCTGTCACTCTGTGTGTGTGTGTGTGTGTTGCTCTCTCCTGTCACTCCGTGTGTGGGTGTTGCTCTCTCCTGCCACTCTGTGTGTGGGTGTTGCTCTCTCCAGTCACTGTGTGTGTGGGTGTTGCTCCCACCTGTCACTCTGTGTGTGTGGGTGTTGCTCTCTCCTGTCACTCTGTGTGTGTGGGTGTTGCTCTCTCCTGTCACTCTGTGTGTGTGGGTGTTGCTCTCTCCTGTCACTCTTTTTGTGTGGGTGTTGCTCTCTCCTGTCACTCTGTGTGTGGGTGTTGCTCTCTTCTGTCACTCTGTATGTGGGTGTTTCACTCTCCTGTCACTCTTTGTGTGTCAGTGTTGCTCTCACCTGTCACTCTGTGTGTGGGTGTTGCACTCTTATGTCACTCTGTGTGTGAGTGTTTTTCTCACCTGTCACTCTGTGTGTGGGTGTAGCTCTCTCCTGTCACTCAGTGTGTGGGTGTTGCCCTCTCCTGTCACTCTGTGTGTGAGTGTTGCTCTCTCCTGTCACTATGTGTGTGTGGCTGTTGCTCTCTCCTGTCACTGTGCGTGTGTGGGTGTGGCTCTCTCATGTCACTCTGTGTGTTTGGGTGTTGCTCTCTCATGTCACTCTTTGTGTGTGTGTGTTGCTCCCTCCTGTCACTGTGTGTGTGTGGGTGTTGCTCTCTCCTGTCACTCTGTGTGTGGGTGATGCTCTCTCCTGTCACTCTGTGTGTGTGGGTGTTGCTCTCTCCTGTCTCTCTGTGTGTGGGTGATGCTCTCTCCTGTCACTCTGTGTGTGTGAGTGTTGCTCTCTCCTGTCACTGTGTGTGTGGGTGATGCTCTCTCCTGTCACTCTGTGTGTTGGTGTTGCTCTCTCCTGTCACTCTGTATGTGGGTGTTGCTCTCTCCTGTCATTCTTTGTGTGGTTGTTGCTCCCTCCTGTCACTCTGTGTGTGGGTGATGCTCTCTCCTGTTACTCTGTGTGTGTGGGTGTTGCTCTCTCCTGTCACTCTGTATGTGGGTGTTGCTCTCTCCTGTCACTCTTTGTGTGGTTGTTGCTCCCTCCTGTCACTCTGTGTGTTTGGGTGTTGCTCTCTCCTGTTACTCTGTGTGCGTGTGTGTTGCTCCCTCCTGTCACTCTGTGTGTGTGTTGCGCTCTCCTTTTACTCTGAGTGTGTGGGTGTTGCTCTCTCCTGTCTCTCTGTGTGTGTGGGTGTTGCTCCCTCCTGTCACTCTGTGTGTTTGGGTGTTGCTCTCTCCTGTTACACTGTGTGCATGTGTGTTGCTCCCTTATGTCACTCTGTGTGTGGGTGTTGCTCTCTCCTGTTACTCTGTGTGTGTGTGTGTTGCTCGCTCCTGTCACTCTGTGTGTGTGGGTGTTGCTCCCTCCTGTCACTCTGTGTGTGTGGGTGTTGCTCTATCCTGCCACAGTGCGTGTGTGAGTGTTGCTCCCTCCTGTCACTCTGTGTGTGTGGGTGTTGCTCTCTCCTGACACTCTGTGTGTGAGTGTTGCTCTCTCCTGTCAGTCTGTGTGTGGGTGTTGCTCTCTCCTGTCACTCTGTGTGTGTGGGTGTTGCTCTCTCCTGACACTCTGTGTGTGAGTGTTGCTTTCACCTGACACTCTGTGTGTGATTGTTGCTCCCTCCTGTCACTCTGTGTGTGGGTGTTGCACTCTCCTATCACTCTGTGTGTGTGGGTGTTGCTCTCTCCTGTCAATCTGTGTGTGAGTGTTTCTCTCACATGTCACTCTGTGTGTGGGTGTTGCTCTCTCCTGTCACTCTGTGTGTGGGTGTCGCTCTCTCTTGTGACTCTGTGTGTGGGTGTTGCTCTCTCCAGTCACTCTGTGTGTGTGGGAGTTGCTCTCTCCTGTCACTCTGTGTGTGTGTGTGTTGCTCCCTCCTGTCACTGTGTGTGTGTCGGTGTTGCTCTCTTCTGTCACTCTGTGTGTTGGTGATGCTCTCTCGTGTCACTCTGTGTGTGTGGGTGTTGCTCTGTCCTGTCACTGTGTGTGTGTGGGTGTTGCTCCCTCCTGTAACTCTTTGTGTGGGTGTTGTTCCCTCCTGTCACTCTGTGTTTGGGTGTTGCTCTCTTCTGTCACTAGGTGTGTGTGGGTGTTGCTCTCTCCTGTCACTCTTTGTGTGGGTGTTGCTCCCTCCTGTCACTCTGTGTGTGGGTGTTGCTCTCTCCTGTCACTCTGTGTATGTGTGAGTGTTGCTCTCTCCTGTCACTAGGTGTGTGTGGGTGTTGCTCTCTCTTGTCACTCTGTGTGTGTGAGTGTTGCTCTCTCCTGTCACTCTGTGAGTGGGTGTAGTTCCCTCCTGTCTCTGTGTGTGTGTATGGGTGTTGATCTCTCCTGTCACTCTGTGTGTGGGTGTTCCTCTCTCCTGTCACTCTGTGTGTGGGTGTTGCTCTCTCCTGTCACTCTTTGTGTGGTTGTTGCTCTCTCCTGTCACTCTGTGTGTGGGTGTTGCTCTCTCTTGTTACTCTGTGTGTGTGGGTGTTGCTCTCTCCTGTCACTCTGTGTGTGTGGGTGTTGCTCTCTCCTGTCACTCGTTGTGTGTGGGTGTTGCTCTCTCCTGTCACTCTGTGTGTATGGGTGTTGCTCTCTCCTGTCACTGTGTGTGTGTGGGTTTTGCTTCCTCCTGTCACTCTTTGTGTGGGTGTTGCTCACTCCTGTCACTCTGTGTGTGGGTGTTGCTCTCTCCTGTCACTAGGTGTGTGTGGGTGTTGCTCTCACCTGTCACTCTTTGTGTGGCATTGCTCCCTCCTGTCACTCTGTGTGTGTGGGAGTTGTTCTCTCCTGTCACTCTGTGTGTGTGTGTGTTGCTCCCTCCTGTCTCTGTGTGTGTGTCGGTGTTGCTCTCTCCTGTCTATCTGTGTGTGGGTGATGCTCTCTCCTGTCACTCTGTGTGTGTGGGTGTTGCTCTCTCCTGTCACTGTGTGTGTGTGGGTGTTGCTCCCTCCTGTCACTCTTTGTGTGGGTGTTGCTCTCTCCTGTCACTAGGTGTGTGTGGGTGTTGCTCTCTCCTGTAACTCTTTGTTTGGGTGTGTTGCTCTCTCCTGTCACTGTGTGTGTGTGTGTGTTGCTCTCTCCTGTCACTCTGTGTGTGGGTGTTGCTCTCTCCTGTCACTCTGTGTGTGTGTGAGTGTTGCTCTCTCCTGTCACTAGGAGTGTGTGGGTGTTGCTCTCACCTGTCACTCTGTGTGTGTGAGTGTTGCTCTCTCCTGTCACTCTGTGTGTGGGTGTTGCAGTCTCCTGTCTCTCTGTGTGTGTGTGGGTGTTGATCTCTCCTGTCACTCTGTGTGTGGGCGTTCCTCTCTCCTGTCACTCTGTGTGTGGGTGTTGCTCTCTCCTGTCACTCTTTGTGTGGTTGTTGCTCCCTCCTGTCACTCTGTATGTGGGTGTTGCTCTCTCCTGTTACTCTGTGTGTGTGGGTGTTGCTCTCTCTTGTCACTCTGTATGTGTGTGGGTGTTGCTCTCTCCTGTCACTCTGTGTGTGTGGGTGTTGCTCTCTCCTGTCACTGTGTGTGTTTGGGAGTTGCTCTCTTCTGACACTCTGTGTGTGTGTGTGTTGCTCCCTCCAGTCACTGTGTGTGTGTGGGTGTTGCTCTCTCCTGTCACTCTGTGTGTGGGTGATGCTCTCTCCTGTCACTCTGTGTGTGTGGGTGTTGCTCTCTCCTGTCACTGTATGTGTGTGTGTGTGTGTGTTGCTCCCTCCTGTCATTCTTTGTGTGGGTGTTGCTCCCTCCTGTCACTCTGTGTGTGGGTGTTGCTCCCTCCTGTCACTCTGTGTGTGAGTGTTGCTCTCTCCTGTCACTGTGTGTGTGTGTGTGTTGCTCTCTCCTGTCACTCTGTGTGTGGGTGTTGCTCTCTCCTGTCACTCTGTGTGTGGGTGTTTCACTCTCCTGTCACTCTTTGTGTGTCAGTGTTGCTCTCTCCTGTCACTCTGTGTGTGGGTGTTGCACTCTTATGTCACTCTCTGTGTGAGTGTTTTTCTCACCTGTCACTCTGTGTGTGGGTGTAGCTCTCTCCTGTCACTCAGTGTGTGGGTGTTGCCCTCTCCTGTCACTCTGTGTGTTTGGGTGTTGCTCTCTCCTGTCACTCTTTGTGTGTGTGTGTTGCTCCCTCCTGTCACTGTGTGTGTGTGGGTGTTGCTCTCTCCTGTCACTCTGTGTGTGGGTGATGCTCTCTCCTGTCACTCTGTGTGTGTGGGTGTTGCTCTCTCCTGTCTCTCTGTGTGTGGGTGATGCTCTCTCCTGTCACTCTGTGTGTGTGAGTGTTGCTCTCTCCTGTCACTGTGTGTGTGGGTGATACTGTCTCCTGTCACTCTGTGTGTTGGTGTTGCTCTCTCCTGTCACTCTGTATGTGGGTGTTGCTCTCTCCTGTCATTCTTTGTGTGGTTGTTGCTCCCTCCTGTCACTCTGTGTGTGGGTGATGCTCTCTCCTGTTACTCTGTGTGTGTGGGTGTTGCTCTCTCCTGTCACTCTGTATGTGGGTGTTGCTCTCTCCTGTCACTCTTTGTGTGGTTGTTGCTCCCTCCTGTCACTCTGTGTGTTTGGGTGTTGCTCTCTCCTGTTACTCTGTGTGCGTGTGTGTTGCTCCCTCCTGTCACTCTGTGTGTGTGTTGCGCACTCCTTTTAATCTGTGTGTGTGGGTGTTGCTCTCTCCTGTCTCTCTGTGTGTGTGGGTGTTGCTCCCTCCTGTCACTCTGTGTGTTTGGGTGTTGCTCTCTCCTGTTACACTGTGTGCATGTGTGTTGCTCCCTTATGTCACTCTGTGTGTGGGTGTTGCTCTCTCCTGTTACTCTGTGTGTGTGTGTGTTGCTCGCTCCTGTCACTCTGTGTGTGTGGGTGTTGCTCCCTCCTGTCACTCTGTGTGTGTGGGTGTTGCTCTATCCTGCCACAGTGCGTGTGTGAGTGTTGCTCCCTCCTGTCACTCTGTGTGTGTGGTTGTTGCTCTCTCCTGACACTCTGTGTGTGAGTGTTGCTCTCTCCTGTCAGTCTGTGTGTGGGTGTTGCTCTCTCCTGTCACTCTGTGTGTGTGGGTGTTGCTCTCTCCTGACACTCTGTGTGTGAGTGTTGCTCTCACCTGACACTCTGTGTGTGAGTGTTGCTCCCTCCTGTCACTCTGTGTGTGGGTGTTGCACTCTCCTATCACTCTGTGTGTGTGGGTGTTGCTCTCTCCTGTCAATCTGTGTGTGAGTGTTTCTCTCACCTGTCACTCTGTGTGTGGGTGTTGCTCTCTGCTGTCACTCTGTGTGTGGGTGTCGCTCTCTCTTTTGACTCTGTGTGTGTGGGAGTTGCTCTCTCCAGTCACTCTGTGTGTGTGGGTGTTGCTCTCTCCAGTCACTCTGTGTGTGTGGGTGTCGCTCTCTCCTGTCACTCTGTGTGTGTGGGTGTTGCTCTCTCCAGTCACTCTGTGTGTGTGGGAGTTGCTCTCTCCTGTCACTCTGTGTGTGTGTGTGTTGCTCCCTCCTGTCACTGTGTGTGTGTCGGTGTTGCTCTCTTCTGTCACTCTGTGTGTTGGTGATGCTCTCTCGTGTCACTCTGTGTGTGTGGGTGTTGCTCTCTCCTGTCACTGTGTGTGTGTGGGTGTTGCTCCCTCCTGTCACTCTTTGTGTGGGTGTTGTTCCCTCCTGTCACTCTGTGTTTGGGTGTTGCTCTCTCCTGTCACTAGGTGTGTGTGGGTGTTGCTCTCTCCTGTCACTCTTTGTGTGTGTGTTGCTCCCTCCTGTCACTCTGTGTGTGGGTGTTGCTCTCTCCTGTCACTCTGTGTATGTGTGAGTGTTGCTCTCTCCTGTCACTAGGTGTGTGTGGGTGTTGCTCTCTCTTGTCACTCTGTGTGTGTGAGTGTTGCTCTCTCCTCTCACTCTGTGTGTGGGTGTAGTTCCCTCCTGTCTCTGTGTGTGTGTATGGGTGTTGATCTCTCCTGTCACTCTGTGTGTGGGTGTTCCTCTCTCCTGTCACTCTGTGTGTGGGTGCTGCTCTCTCCTGTCACTCTTTGTGTGGTTGTTGCTCTCTCCTGTCACTCTGTGTGTGGGTGTTGCTCTCTCTTGTTACTCTGTGTGTGTGGGTGTTGCTCTCTCCTGTCACTCTGTGTGTTTGGGTGTTGCTCTCTCCTGTCACTCTGTGAGTGGGTGTAGTTCCCTCCTGTCTCTGTGTGTGTGTATGGGTGTTGATCTCTCCTGTCACTCTGTGTGTGGGTGTTCCTCTCTCCTGTCACTCTGTGTGTGGGTGCTGCTCTCTCCTGTCACTCTTTGTGTGGTTGTTGCTCTCTCCTGTCACTCTGTGTGTGGGTGTTGCTCTCTCTTGTTACTCTGTGTGTGTGGGTGTTGCTCTCTCCTGTCACTCTGTGTGTGTGGGTGTTGCTCTCTCCTGTCACTCGTTGTGTGTGGGTGTTGCTCTCTCCTGTCACTCTGTGTGTATGGGTGTTGCTCTCTCCTGTCACTCTGTGTGTGTGGGTGTTGCTCTCTCTTGTCACTCTGTATGTGTGTGGGTGTTGCTCTCTCCTGTCACTCTGTGTGTGTGGGTGTTGCTCTCTCCTGTTACTCTGTGTGTGTGGGAGTTGCTCTCTCCTGTCACTCTGTGTGTGTGTGTGTTGCTCCCTCCTGTCACTGTGTGTGTGTGGGTGTTGCTCTCTCCTGTCACTCTGTGTGTGGGTGATGCTCTCTCCTGTCACTCTGTGTGTGTGGGTGTTGCTCTCTCCTGTCACTGTGTGTGTGTGGGTTTTGCTTCCTCCTGTCACTCTTTGTGTGGGTGTTGCTCACTCCTGTCACTCTGTGTGTGGGTGTTGCTCTCTCCTGTCACTAGGTGTGTGTGGGTGTTGCTCTCACCTGTCACTCTTTGTGTGGCGTTGCTCCCTCCTGTCACTCTGTGTGTGTGGGAGTTGTTCTCTCCTGTCACTCTGTGTGTGTGTGTGTTGCTCCCTCCTGTCTCTGTGTGTGTGTCGGTGTTGCTCTCTCCTGTCTATCTGTGTGTGGGTGATGCTCTCTCCTGTCACTCTGTGTGTGTGGGTGTTGCTCTCTCCTGTCACTGTGTGTGTGTGGGTGTTGCTCCCTCCTGTCACTCTTTGTGTGGGTGTTGCTCTCTCCTGTCACTAGGTGTGTGTGGGTGTTGCTCTCTCCTGTAACTCTTTGTGTGGGTGTGTTGCTCTCTCCTGTAACTGTGTGTGTGTGTGTGTTGCTCTCTCCTGTCACTCTGTGTGTGGGTGTTGCTCTCTCCTGTCACTCTGTTTGTGTGTGAGTGTTGCTCTCTCCTGTCACTAGGTGTGTGTGGGTGTTGCTCTCACCTGTCACTCTGTGTGTGTGAGTGTTGCTCTCTCCTGTCACTCTGTGTGTGGGTGTTGCAGTCTCCTGTCTCTCTGTATGTGTGTGGGTGTTGATCTCTCCTGTCACTCTGTGTGTGGGCGTTCCTCTCTCCTGTCACTCTGTGTGTGGGTGTTGCTCTCTCCTGTCACTCTTTGTGTGGTTGTTGCTCCCTCCTGTCACTCTGTATGTGGGTGTTGCTCTCTCCTGTTACTCTGTGTGTGTGGGTGTTGCTCTCTCTTGTCACTCTGTATGTGTGTGGGTGTTGCTCTCTCCTGTCACTCTGTGTGTGTGGGTGTTGCTCTCTCCTGTCACTGTTTGTGTTTGGGAGTTGCTCTCTTCTGACACTCTGTGTGTGTGTGTGTTGCTCCCTCCAGTCAGTGTGTGTGTGTGGGTGTTGCTCTCTCCTGTCACTCTGTGTGTGGGTGATGCTCTCTCCTGTCACTCTGTGTGTGTGGGTGTTGCTCTCTCCTGTCACTGTATGTGTGTGTGTGTGTGTGTTGCTCCCTCCTGTCATTCTTTGTGTGGGTGTTGCTCCCTCCTGTCACTCTGTGTGTGGGTGTTGCTCTCTCCTGTCACTAGGTGTGTGTGGGTGTTGCTCTCTCCTGTCACTCATTGTGTGGGTGTTGCTCCCTCCTGACACTCTGTGTGTGGGTGTTGCTCTCTCCTGTCACTCTGTGTGTGTGTGAGTGTTGCTCTCTCCTGTCACTAGGTGTGTGTGGGTGTTGCTCTCTCCTGTCACTCTGTGTGTGTGAGTGTTGCTCTCTCCTGTCACTCTGTGTGTGGGTGTTGCTCTCTCCTGTCTCTCTGTGTGTGTGTGTGTGGGTGTAGCTCTCTCCTGTCACTGTGTGTGTGGAATGTGCCTCTCTCCTGTCACTCTGTATGTATGTTTGGGTGTTGCTCTCTCCTGTCCCTCTGTGTGTGTGTGGGTGTAGCTCTCTCCTGTCACTGTGTGTGTGTGGGTGTGCCTCTCTCCTGTCACTCTGTGTGTGTGGGTGTTGGTCTCTCCTGTCACTCTGTGTGTGTGTGGGTGTAGCTCGCTCCTGACACTGTGTGTGTGGGTGTTGCTCTCTCCTGTCACTCTGTGTGTGTGGCTGTTGCTCTGTCATGTCAGTCTGTGTCTGGGTGTTGCTCTCTCCTGTCACTCTGTGTGTGTGGGTGTAGCTCTCTCCTGACACTGTTTGTGTGGGTTTTGCACTCTCCTATCACTCTGTGTGTGGCTGTTGCTCACTCCTGTCTCTCTGTTTGTGGGTTTTGCTCTCTCTTGTCACTCTGTATGTGTGTGGGTGTGGCTCTCTCCTGTCACTCTTTGTGTGGGTGTTGCTCTCCCCTGTCACTCTGTGTGTGTGGGTGTTGCTCTCTCCTGTCACTCTGTGTGTGTGTGTGTAGCTCTCTTCTGTCACTCTGTGTGTGGGTTTTGCTCTCTCCTGTCACTCTGTGTGTGTGGGTGTTGCTCTCTCCTGTCACTCTGTGCGTGTGTGTGGGTTTTGAACTCTCCTGTCACTCTGTGTGTAGGTGTTGCTCTCTCCTGTCACTCTGTGTGTGAGTGTTGCTCTCTCCTGTCACTCTGTGTGTATGTGGGTTCCTCTCTCCTGTCACACTTTGTGTTTGGGTGTTGCTCTCTGCTGTCACTCTGTGTGTGGCTGTTGCTCACTCCTGTCTCTCTGTGTGTGGTTGTTGCTCTCTGCTGTCACTCTGTGTGTGTGTTGGTGTAGCTCTCTCCTGTCACTCTGTGTGTGTGTGGGTGTTGCTCTCTCCTGTCACTCTATGTGTGTGTGTGCGTTGCTCTAACCTGTCACTCTGTGTGTGTGGGTGTTGCTCACTCCTGTCACTCTTTGTGTGTGCGTGTGTTGTTCTCTCCTGTCACTCTGTGTGTGTGTGGATGTTGCTCTCTCCTGGCTCTTTGTGTGTGTGTGTGTGTTTTGCTCTCTCCTGTCACTCTGTGTGTGTGTGTGGGTTTTGCTCTCTCCTGTCACTCTGTGTGTGGGTGATGCTCTCTCCTGTCACTCTGTGTGTGTGGGTGTTGCTCTCTCCTGTCACTGTATGTGTGTGTGTGTGTGTGTTGCTCCCTCCTGTCATTCTTTGTGTGGGTGTTGCTCCCTCCTGTCACTCTGTGTGTGGGTGTTGCTCCCTCCTGTCACTCTGTGTGTGAGTGTTGCTCTCTCCTGTCACTGTGTGTGTGTGTGTGTTGCTCTCTCCTGTCACTCTGTGTGTGGGTGTTGCTCTCTCCTGTCACTCTGTGTGTGGGTGTTTCACTCTCCTGTCACTCTTTGTGTGTCAGTGTTGCTCTCTCCTGTCACTCTGTGTGTTGGTGTTGCACTCTTATGTCACTCTCTGTGTGAGTGTTTTTCTCACCTGTCACTCTGTGTGTGGGTGTAGCTCTCTCCTGTCACTCAGTGTGTGGGTGTTGCCCTCTCCTGTCACTCTGTGTGTTTGGGTGTTGCTCTCTCCTGTCACTCTTTGTGTGTGTGTGTTGCTCCCTCCTGTCACTGTGTGTGTGTGGGTGTTGCTCTCTCCTGTCACTCTGTGTGTGGGTGATGCTCTCTCCTGTCACTCTGTGTGTGTGGGTGTTGCTCTCTCCTGTCTCTCTGTGTGTGGGTGATGCTCTCTCCTGTCACTCTGTGTGTGTGAGTGTTGCTCTCTCCTGTCACTGTGTGTGTGGGTGATGCTGTCTCCTGTCACTCTGTGTGTTGGTGTTGCTCTCTCCTGTCACTCTGTATGTGGGTGTTGCTCTCTCCTGTCATTCTTTGTGTGGTTGTTGCTCCCTCCTGTCACTCTGTGTGTGGGTGATGCTCTCTCCTGTTACTCTGTGTGTGTGGGTGTTGCTCTCTCCTGTCACTCTGTATGTGGGTGTTGCTCTCTCCTGTCACTCTTTGTGTGGTTGTTGCTCCCTCCTGTCACTCTGTGTGTTTGGGTGTTGCTCTCTCCTGTTACTCTGTGTGCGTGTGTGTTGCTCCCTCCTGTCACTCTGTGTGTGTGTTGCGCACTCCTTTTAATCTGTGTGTGTGGGTGTTGCTCTCTCCTGTCTCTCTGTGTGTGTGGGTGTTGCTCCCTCCTGTCACTCTGTGTGTTTGGGTGTTGCTCTCTCCTGTTACACTGTGTGCATGTGTGTTGCTCCCTTATGTCACTCTGTGTGTGGGTGTTGCTCTCTCCTGTTACTCTGTGTGTGTGTGTGTTGCTCGCTCCTGTCACTCTGTGTGTGTGGGTGTTGCTCCCTCATGTCACTCTGTGTGTGTGGGTGTTGCTCTATCCTGCCACAGTGCGTGTGTGAGTGTTGCTCCCTCCTGTCACTCTGTGTGTGTGGGTGTTGCTCTCTCCTGACACTCTGTGTGTGAGTGTTGCTCTCTCCTGTCAGTCTGTGTGTGGGTGTTGCTCTCTCCTGTCACTCTGTGTGTGTGGGTGTTGCTCTCTCCTGACACTCTGTGTGTGAGTGTTGCTCTCACCTGACACTCGGTGTGTGAGTGTTGCTCCCTCCTGTCACTCTGTGTGTGGGTGTTGCTCCCTCCTGTCACTCTGTGTGTGAGTGTTGCTCTCTCCTGTCACTGTGTGTGTGTGTGTGTTGCTCTCTCCTGTCACTCTGTGTGTGGGTGTTGCTCTCTCCTGTCACTCTGTGTGTGGGTGTTTCACTCTCCTGTCACTCTTTGTGTGTCAGTGTTGCTCTCTCCTGTCACTCTGTGTGTTGGTGTTGCACTCTTATGTCACTCTCTGTGTGAGTGTTTTTCTCACCTGTCACTCTGTGTGTGGGTGTAGCTCTCTCCTGTCACTCAGTGTGTGGGTGTTGCCCTCTCCTGTCACTCTGTGTGTTTGGGTGTTGCTCTCTCCTGTCACTCTTTGTGTGTGTGTGTTGCTCCCTCCTGTCACTGTGTGTGTGTGGGTGTTGCTCTCTCCTGTCACTCTGTGTGTGGGTGATGCTCTCTCCTGTCACTCTGTGTGTGTGGGTGTTGCTCTCTCCTGTCTCTCTGTGTGTGGGTGATGCTCTCTCCTGTCACTCTGTGTGTGTGAGTGTTGCTCTCTCCTGTCACTGTGTGTGTGGGTGATGCTGTCTCCTGTCACTCTGTGTGTTGGTGTTGCTCTCTCCTGTCACTCTGTATGTGGGTGTTGCTCTCTCCTGTCATTCTTTGTGTGGTTGTTGCTCCCTCCTGTCACTCTGTGTGTGGGTGATGCTCTCTCCTGTTACTCTGTGTGTGTGGGTGTTGCTCTCTCCTGTCACTCTGTATGTGGGTGTTGCTCTCTCCTGTCACTCTTTGTGTGGTTGTTGCTCCCTCCTGTCACTCTGTGTGTTTGGGTGTTGCTCTCTCCTGTTACTCTGTGTGCGTGTGTGTTGCTCCCTCCTGTCACTCTGTGTGTGTGTTGCGCACTCCTTTTAATCTGTGTGTGTGGGTGTTGCTCTCTCCTGTCTCTCTGTGTGTGTGGGTGTTGCTCCCTCCTGTCACTCTGTGTGTTTGGGTGTTGCTCTCTCCTGTTACACTGTGTGCATGTGTGTTGCTCCCTTATGTCACTCTGTGTGTGGGTGTTGCTCTCTCCTGTTACTCTGTGTGTGTGTGTGTTGCTCGCTCCTGTCACTCTGTGTGTGTGGGTGTTGCTCCCTCATGTCACTCTGTGTGTGTGGGTGTTGCTCTATCCTGCCACAGTGCGTGTGTGAGTGTTGCTCCCTCCTGTCACTCTGTGTGTGTGGGTGTTGCTCTCTCCTGACACTCTGTGTGTGAGTGTTGCTCTCTCCTGTCAGTCTGTGTGTGGGTGTTGCTCTCTCCTGTCACTCTGTGTGTGTGGGTGTTGCTCTCTCCTGACACTCTGTGTGTGAGTGTTGCTCTCACCTGACACTCGGTGTGTGAGTGTTGCTCCCTCCTGTCACTCTGTGTGTGGGTGTTGCACTCTCCTATCACTCTGTGTGTGTGGGTGTTGCTCTCTCCTGTCAATCTGTGTGTGAGTGTTTCTCTCACCTGTCACTCTGTGTGTGGGTGTTGCTCTCTCCTGTCACTCTGTGTGTGGGTGTCGCTCTCTCTTTTGACTCTGTGTGTGTGGGAGTTGCTCTCTCCAGTCACTCTGTGTGTGTGGGTGTTGCTCTCTCCAGTCACTCTGTGTGTGTGGGTGTCGCTCTCTCCTGTCACTCTGTGTGTGTGGGTGTTGCTCTCTCCAGTCACTCTGTGTGTGTGGGAGTTGCTCTCTCCTGTCACTCTGTGTGTGTGTGTGTTGCTCCCTCCTGTCACTGTGTGTGTGTCGGTGTTGCTCCCTTCTGTCACTCTGTGTGTTGGTGATGCTCTCTCGTGTCACTCTGTGTGTGTGGGTGTTGCTCTCTCCTGTCACTGTGTGTGTGTGGGTGTTGCTCCCTCCTGTCACTCTTTGTGTGGGTGTTGTTCCCTCCTGTCACTCTGTGTTTGGGTGTTGCTCTCTCCTGTCACTAGGTGTGTGTGGGTGTTGCTCTCTCCTGTCACTCTTTGTGTGTGTGTTGCTCCCTCCTGTCACTCTGTGTGTGGGTGTTGCTCTCTCCTGTCACTCTGTGTATGTGTGAGTGTTGCTCTCTCCTGTCACTAGGTGTGTGTGGGTGTTGCTCTCTCTTGTCACTCTGTGTGTGTGAGTGTTGCTCTCTCCTGTCACTCTGTGTGTGGGTGTAGTTCCCTCCTGTCTCTGTGTGTGTGTATGGGTGTTGATCTCTCCTGTCACTCTGTGTGTGGGTGTTCCTCTCTCCTGTCACTCTGTGTGTGGGTGCTGCTCTCTCCTGTCACTCTTTGTGTGGTTGTTGCTCTCTCCTGTCACTCTGTGTGTGGGTGTTGCTCTCTCTTGTTACTCTGTGTGTGTGGGTGTTGCTCTCTCCTGTCACTCTGTGTGTGTGGGTGTTGCTCTCTCCTGTCACTCTGTGAGTGGGTGTAGTTCCCTCCTGTCTCTGTGTGTGTGTATGGGTGTTGATCTCTCCTGTCACTCTGTGTGTGGGTGTTCCTCTCTCCTGTCACTCTGTGTGTGGGTGCTGCTCTCTCCTGTCACTCTTTGTGTGGTTGTTGCTCTCTCCTGTCACTCTGTGTGTGGGTGTTGCTCTCTCTTGTTACTCTGTGTGTGTGGGTGTTGCTCTCTCCTGTCACTCTGTGTGTGTGGGTGTTGCTCTCTCCTGTCACTCGTTGTGTGTGGGTGTTGCTCTCTCCTGTCACTCTGTGTGTATGGGTGTTGCTCTCTCCTGTCACTCTGTGTGTGTGGGTGTTGCTCTCTCTTGTCACTCTGTATGTGTGTGGGTGTTGCTCTCTCCTGTCACTCTGTGTGTGTGGGTGTTGCTCTCTCCTGTTACTCTGTGTGTGTGGGAGTTGCTCTCTCCTGTCACTCTGTGTGTGTGTGTGTTGCTCCCTCCTGTCACTGTGTGTGTGTGGGTGTTGCTCTCTCCTGTCACTCTGTGTGTGGGTGATGCTCTCTCCTGTCACTCTGTGTGTGTGGGTGTTGCTCTCTCCTGTCACTGTGTGTGTGTGGGTTTTGCTTCCTCCTGTCACTCTTTGTGTGGGTGTTGCTCACTCCTGTCACTCTGTGTGTGGGTGTTGCTCTCTCCTGTCACTAGGTGTGTGTGGGTGTTGCTCTCACCTGTCACTCTTTGTGTGGCGATGCTCCCTCCTGTCACTCTGTGTGTGTGGGAGTTGTTCTCTCCTGTCACTCTGTGTGTGTGTGTGTTGCTCCCTCCTGTCTCTGTGTGTGTGTCGGTGTTGCTCTCTCCTGTCTATCTGTGTGTGGGTGATGCTCTCTCCTGTCACTCTGTGTGTGTGGGTGTTGCTCTCTCCTGTCACTGTGTGTGTGTGGGTGTTGCTCCCTCCTGTCACTCTTTGTGTGGGTGTTGCTCTCTCCTGTCACTAGGTGTGTGTGGGTGTTGCTCTCTCCTGTAACTCTTTGTGTGGGTGTGTTGCTCTCTCCTGTCACTGTGTGTGTGTGTGTGTTGCTCTCTCCTGTCACTCTGTGTGTGGGTGTTGCTCTCTCCTGTCACTCTGTTTGTGTGTGAGTGTTGCTCTCTCCTGTCACTAGGTGTGTGTGGGTGTTGCTCTCACCTGTCACTCTGTGTGTGTGAGTGTTGCTCTCTCCTGTCACTCTGTGTGTGGGTGTTGCAGTCTCCTGTCTCTCTGTGTGTGTGTGGGTGTTGATCTCTCCTGTCACTCTGTGTGTGGGCGTTCCTCTCTCCTGTCACTCTGTGTGTGGGTGTTGCTCTCTCCTGTCACTCTTTGTGTGGTTGTTGCTCCCTCCTGTCACTCTGTATGTGGGTGTTGCTCTCTCCTGTTACTCTGTGTGTGTGGGTGTTGCTCTCTCTTGTCACTCTGTATGTGTGTGGGTGTTGCTCTCTCCTGTCACTCTGTGTGTGTGGGTGTTGCTCTCTCCTGTCACTGTGTGTGTTTGGGAGTTGCTCTCTTCTGACACTCTGTGTGTGTGTGTGTTGCTCCCTCCAGTCAGTGTGTGTGTGTGGGTGTTGCTCTCTCCTGTCACTCTGTGTGTGGGTGATGCTCTCTCCTGTCACTCTGTGTGTGTGGGTGTTGCTCTCTCCTGTCACTGTATGTGTGTGTGTGTGTGTGTTGCTCCCTCCTGTCATTCTTTGTGTGGGTGTTGCTCCCTCCTGTCACTCTGTGTGTGGGTGTTGCTCTCTCCTGTCACTAGGTGTGTGTGGGTGTTGCTCTCTCCTGTCACTCATTGTGTGGGTGTTGCTCCCTCCTGACACTCTGTGTGTGGGTGTTGCTCTCTCCTGTCACTCTGTGTGTGTGTGAGTGTTGCTCTCTCCTGTCACTAGGTGTGTGTGGGTGTTGCTCTCTCCTGTCACTCTGTGTGTGGGTGTTGCTCTCTCCTGTCTCTCTGTGTGTGTATGTGTGGGTGTAGCTCTCTCCTGTCACTGTGTGTGTGGAATGTGCCTCTCTCCTGTCACTCTGTATGTATGTTTGGGTGTTGCTCTCTCCTGTCCCTCTGTGTGTGTGTGGGTGTAGCTCTCTCCTGTCACTGTGTGTGTGTGGGTGTGCCTCTCTCCTGTCACTCTGTGTGTGTGGGTGTTGGTCTCTCCTGTCACTCTGTGTGTGTGTGGGTGTAGCTCGCTCCTGACACTGTGTGTGTGGGTGTTGCTCTCTCCTGTCACTCTGTGTGTGTGGCTGTTGCTCTCTCATGTCAGTCTGTGTCTGGGTGTTGCTCTCTCCTGTCACTCTGTGTGTGTGGGTGTAGCTCTCTCCTGACACTGTTTGTGTGGGTTTTGCACTCTCCTATCACTCTGTGTGTGGCTGTTGCTCACTCCTGTCTCTCTGTTTGTGGGTTTTGCTCTCTCTTGTCACTCTGTATGTGTGTGGGTGTGGCTCTCTCCTGTCACTCTTTGTGTGGGTGTTGCTCTCCCCTGTCACTCTGTGTGTGTGGGTGTTGCTCTCTCCTGTCACTCTGTGTGTGTGTGTGTAGCTCTCTTCTGTCACTCTGTGTGTGGGTTTTGCTCTCTCCTGTCACTCTGTGTGTGTGGGTGTTGCTCTCTCCTGTCACTCTGTGCGTGTGTGTGGGTTTTGAACTCTCCTGACACTCTGTGTGTAGGTGTTGCTCTCTCCTGTCACTCTGTGTGTGAGTGTTGCTCTCTGCTGTCACTCTGTGTGTGGCTGTTGCTCACTCCTGTCTCTCTTTGTGTGGTTGTTGCTCTCTGCTGTCACTCTGTGTGTGTGTTGGTGTAGCTCTCTCCTGTCACGCTGTGTGTGTGTGGGTGTTGCTCTCTCCTGTCACTCTATGTGTGTGTGTGCGTTGCTCTAACCTGTCACTCTGTGTGTGTGGGTGTTGCTCACTCCTGTCACTCTTTGTGTGTGCGTGTGTTGTTCTCTCCTGTCACTCTGTGTGTGTGTGGGTGTTGCTCTCTCCTGGCTCTTTGTGTGTGTGTGTGTTTTGCTCTCTCCTGTCACTCTGTGTGTGTGTGTGGGTTTTGCTCTCTCCTGTCACTCTATGTGTGTGGGTGTTGCTCTCTCCTGTCCCTCTGTGTGTGTGTGGGTGTAGCTCTCTCCTGTCACTGTGTGTGTGTGGGTGTTGATCTCTCCTGTCACTCTGTGTGTGAGGGTGTTCCTCTCTCCTCTCACACTGTGTGTGTGGGTGTTGCTCTCTCCTGACACTCTGTGTGTGTGTCGGTGATGCTCTCTCCTGTCAATCTGTGTGGCTGTTGCTCACTCCTGTCACTCTGTGTGTGGGTGTTGCTCTCTCCTGTCACTCTGTGTGTGTGTGGGTCTAGCTCTCTCCTGTCACTCTGTGTGTGAGTGTTGCTCTCTCTCCTGTCACTCTGTGTGTGGGTGTTGCTCTCTCCTGTCACTGTGTGTGTGGGTGTTGCTCCCACCTGTCTCTCTCTGTATGTGGTTGTTGCTCTCTCCTGTCACTCTTTGTGTGTGGGTGTTGCTCTCTCTTGTCACTCCATGAGTGTGTGGGTGTTGCGCTATCCTGTCACTCTGTGTGTGTGGGTGTTGCTCTCACCTGTCTGTGTGTGTGGGAGTTGCGCTCACCTGTCACTCTGTGTCTGTGGGTGTTGCTCTCTCCTGTCACTCTGTGTGTGTTAGTGTTGCTCTCTCCTGTCACTCTGTGTGTGTGGGTGTTACGCACTCCTGTCACTGTGTATGTGGGTGTTGCTCTCTCCTGTCACTCTGTGTGTGTCAGTGTTGCTCTCTCCTGTCACTCTGTGTGTGTGTGGGTGTTGCACTCTCCTGTCACTCTGTGTGTGTGTGTGTTGCTCTCTCCTGTCACTCTGTGTGTGGGTGTTGCTCTCTCCTGCCACTCTGTGTGTGGGTGTTGCTCTCTCCAGTCACTGTGTGTGTGGGTGTTGCTCCCACCTGTCACTCTCTGTATGTGGGTGTTGCTCTCTCCTGTCACTCTGTGTGTGTGGGTGTTGCTCTCTCCTGTCACTCTGTGTGTGTGGGTGTTGCTCTCTCCTGTCACTCTTTTTGTGTGGGTGTTGCTCTCTCCTGTCACTCTGTGATTGTGTGGGTGTTGCGCTCTCCTGTCACTCTGTATGTGTGGGTGTTGCTCTCTCCTGTCACTCTGTATGTGGGTGTTTCACTCTCCTGTCACTCTGTGTGTGTGGGTGTTGCTCTGTCCTGTCTCTCTGTGTGTGGGTGATGCTCTCTCCTGTCACTCTGTGTGTGGGTGTTGCTCTCTCCTGTCACTGTGTGTGTGTGGGTGTTGCTCTCTCCTTCACTCTGTGTGTGGGTGATGCTCTCTCCTGTCACTCTGTATGTGGGTGTTTCACTCTCCTGTCACTCTGTGTGTGTCAGTGTTGCTCTCTCCTGTCACTCTGTGTGTGGGTGTTGCTCTCTCCTGTCACTCTGTGTGTGGGTGTTGCTCTCTCCTGTCACTCTGTATGTGGGTGTTTCACTCTCCTGTCACTCTGTGTGTGTGGGTGTTGCTCTGTCCTGTCTCTCTGTGTGTGGGTGATGCTCTCTCCTGTCACTCTGTGTTTGTGGGTGTTGCTCTCTCCGGTCTCTCTGTGTGTAGGTGTTGCTCTCTCCTGTCACTCTGTGTGTGGGTGTTGCTCTCTCCTGTCACTCTGTGTGTGTGGGTGTTGCTCTCTCATGTCACTCTGTGTGTGTGGGTGTTGCTCTCTCCTGTCACTCTATGTGTGTGGGTGTTGCTCTCTCCTGTCACTCTGTGTGTGGGTGCTGCTCTCTCCTCGCACTCTGTGTTTGTGTGGTTGACGCTCTCTCCTATCACTATGTGTGTGTGGGTGTTGATCTCTCCTGTCACTCTGTGTGTGGGTGTTGCTCTCTCCTGTCACTCTGTGTGTGTGGCTATTGCTCTCTCTGTCACTCTGTGTGTGGGTGTTGCTCTCTCCTGTCACACTGTGTGTGTGGGTGTTGCTCTCTCCTGTCACTCTCTGTGTGGCTGTTGCTCACTCCTGTCACTCTGTGTGTGGGTGTTGCTCTCTCCTGTCTCTCTGTGTGTGTGTGGGTGTAGCTCTCTCTTGTCACTCCGTGTGTGGGTGTTGCTCTCTCTCCTGTCAGTCTGTGTGTGGGTGTTGCACTCTCCTGTCGCTTTGTGTGTGAGTGTTTCTCACACCTGTCACTCTGTGTGTGGGTGTTGCTCTCTCCTATCACTCTTTGTGTGTGGATGTTGCTCTCTCCTGTCACTCTGTGTGTGTGGCTATTGCTCTCTCCTGTCACTCTGTGTGTGGGTGTTGCTCTCTCCTGTCACACTGTGTGTGTGGGTGTTGCTCTCTCCTGTCACTCTCTGTGTGGCTGTTGCTCACTGCTGTCACTCTGTGTGTGGGTGTTGCTCTCTCCTGTCACTCTGTGTGTGTGTGGGTGTAGCTCTCTCCTGTCACTCCGTGTGTGGGTGTTGCTCTCTCTCCTGTCACTCTGTGTGTGAGTGTTGCTCTCTCCAGTCACTGTGTGTGTGGGTGTTGCTCTCTCCTATCACTCTGGTGTGGGTGTTGCTCTCTCCTGTCACTCTCTGTATATGGGTGTTGCTCTCTCCTGTCACTCTTTGTATGTGGGTGTTGCTCTCTCCTGTCACTCTGTGTGTGTGGGTGTTGCTCTCTCCTGTCACTCTGTTTGTGTGGGTGTTGCTCTCTACTGTCACTATTTGTGTGTGAATGTTGCTCTCTCCTGTCACCCTGTGTGTGTGGGTGTTGCTCTCTCTGTCACTCTGTGTGTGAGTGTTGCTCTCTCCTGTCACTCTTTATGTGGGTGTTGCTCCCTCCTGTCACTCTGTGTGTGGGTGATGCTCTCGCCTGTCACTCTGTGTGTGTGGGTGTTGCTCTCTCCTGTCACTCTGTGTGTAAGTGTTGCTCTCTCCTGTCACTCTTTGTGTGGGTGTTGCTCTCTCCTGTCACTCTGTGTTTGTGGGTGTTGATCTCTCCTGTCACTCTGTGTGTATGGGTGTTGCTCTCTCCTTCACTCTGTGTGTGTTGGTGTTGTTCTCTCGTGTCACTTTGTATGTGTGGGTGTTGCTCTCTCCTATCACTCCGTGTGTGTGTGGGTGTTGCTCTCTCCTATCACTCTGTGTGTGTGGGTGTTGCTCTCTCCTGTCACTCTGTGTGTGAGTTTTGCTCTCTCCTGTCACTCTGTGTGTGGGTGTTGCTCTCTCCTGTCACTCTGTGTGTGTGTGGGTGTTGCGCTCACCTATCACTCTGTGTGTGTCGGTGTTGCTCTCTCCTGTCACTCTGTGTGTTGGTGTTGCTCTCTCCTGTCACTCTGTGTGTGTGGCTATTGCTCTCTCCTGTCAATCTGTGTATGGGTGTTGCTCTCTCCTGTCACACTGTTTGTGTGGGTGTTGCACTCTCCTATCACTCTGTGTGTGGCTGTTGCTCACTCCTGTCTCTCTGTTTGTGGGTTTTGCTCTCTCCTGTCACTCTGTATGTGTGTGGGTGTGGCTCTCTCTTGTCACTCTTTGTGTGGGTGTTGCTCTCCCCTGTCACTCTGTGTGTGTGATTGTTGCTCTCTCCTGTCACTCTGTGTGTGTGTGTGTTGCTCTCTCCTGTCACTCTGTGTGTGGGTTTTGCTCTCTCCTGTCATTCTGTGTGTGGGTGTTGCTCTCTCCTGTCACTCTGTGTGTGGGTGTTGCTCTCTCCTGTCAGTCTGTGTGTATGTGGGTTCCTCTCTCCTGTCACACTTTGTGTGTGGGTGTTGCTCTCTGCTGTCACTCTGTGTGTGGCTGTTGCTCACTCCTGTCTCTCTGTGTGTGGTTGTTGCTCTCTGCTGTCACTCTGTGTGTGTGTTGGTGTAGCTCTCTCCTGTCACTCTGTGTGTGTGTGGGTGTTGCTCTCTCCTGTCACTCTGTGTGCGAGTGTTGCTCTCTACTGTCACTCTGTGTTTGTGGGTGTTGATCTCTCCTGTAACTCAGTGTGTATGGGTGTTGCTCTCTCCTTCGCTCTGTGTGTGTGGGTGTTGCACTCTCCTGTCACTCTGTGTGTGTGTGTGTTGCTCTCTCCTGTCACTCTGTGTGTGGGTGTTGCTCTCTCCTGCCACTCTGTGTGTGGGTGTTGCTCTCTCCAGTCACTGTGTGTGTGGGTGTTGCTCCCACCTGTCACTCTCTGTATGTGGGTGTTGCTCTCTCCTGTCACTCTGTGTGTGTGGGTGTTGCTCTCTCCTGTCACTCTGTGTGTGTGGGTGTTGCTCTCTCCTGTCACTCTTTATTTGTGTGGGTGTTGCTCTCTCCTGTCACTCTGTGATTTTGTGGGTGTTGCGCTCTCCTGTCACTCTGTGTGTGTGGGTGTTGCTCTCTCCTGTCACTCTGTGTGTGTGAGTGTTGCTCTCTCCTGTCACTGTGTGTGTGTGGGTGTTGCTGTCTCTGTCACTCTGTGTGTGGGTGTTGCTCTCTCCTGTCACTCTGTATGTGGGTGTTTCACTCTCCTGTCACTCTGTGTGTGTCAGTGTTGCTCTCTCCTGTCACTCTGTGTGTGGGTGTTGCACTCTCCTGTCACTCTGTGTGTGAGTGTTTTTCTCACCTGTCACTCTGTGTGTGGGTGTAGCTCTCTCCTGTCACTCAGTGTGTGGGTGTTGCCCTCTCCTGTCACTCTGTCTGTGAGTGTTGCTCTCTCCTGTCACTATGTGTGTGTGGCTGTTGCTCTCTCCTGTCACTGTTTGTGTGTGGGTGTGGCTCTCTCATGTCACTCTGTATGTTTGGGTGTTGCTCTCTCCTGTCACTCTTTGTGTGTGAGTGTTGCTCCCTCCTGTCACTGTGTGTGATTGGGTGTTGCTCTCTCCTGTCACTCTGTGTGTGGGTGATGCTCTCTCCTGTCACTCTGTGTGTGTGGGTGTTGCTCTCTCCTGTCTCGCTGTGTGTGGGTGATGCTCTCTCCTGTCACTCTGTGTGTGTGAGTGTTGCTCTCTCCTGTCACTGTGTGTGGGGGTGATGCTCTCTCCTGTCTCTCTGTGTGTGGGTGTTGCTCTCTCCTGTCACTCTGTGTGTGTGGGTGTTGCTCTGTCCTGTCTCTCTGTGTGTGGGTGATGCTCTCTCCTGTCACTCTGTGTTTGTGGGTGTTGCTATCTCCGGTCTGTCTGTGTGTGGGTGTTGCTCTCTCCTGTCACTCTGTGTGTGGGTGTTGCTCTCTCCTGTCACTCTGTGTGTGTGGGTGTTGCTCTCTTCTGTCACTCTGTGTGTGGCTGTTGCTCACTCCTGTCACTCTGTGTGTGGGTGTTGCTCTCTCCTGTCACTCTGTGTGTGTGTGGGTGTAGCTCTCTCCTGTCACTCCGTGTGTGGGTGTTGCTCTCTCTCCTGTCACTCTGTGTGTGGGTGTTGCACTCTCCTGTCACTTTGTGTGTGAGTGTTTCTCTCACCTGTCACTCTGTGTGTGGGTGTAGCTCTCTCCTGTCACTCTGTGTGTGTGGTTGTTGCTCTCTCCTGTCACTCTATGTGTGTGGGTGTAGCTCTCTCCTGTCACTCTGTGTGTGGATGCTGCTCTCTCCTCGCACTCTGTGTTTGTGTGGTTGTTGCTCTCTCCTATCACTCTTTGTGTGTGGGTGTTGCTCTCTCCTGTCACTCTGTGTGTGGGTGTTGCTCTCTCCTGTCACTCTGTGTGTGTGGCTATTGCTCTCTCCTGTCACTCTGTGTGTGGGTGTTGCTCTCTCCTGTCACACTGTGTGTGTGTGTGTTGCTCTCTCCTGTCACTCTCTGTGTTGCTGTTGCTCACTCCTGTCACTCTGTGTGTGAGTGTTGCTCTCTCCTGTCACTGTGTGTGTGTGTGGGTGTAGCTCTCTCCTGTCACTCCGTGTGTGGGTGTTGCTCTCTCTCCTGCCACTCTGTGTGTGAGTGTTGCTCTCTCCAATCACTGTTTGTGTGGGTGTTGTTCTCTGCTATCACTCTGGTGTGGGTGTTGCTCTCTCCTGTCACTCTCTGTATATGGGTGTTGCTCTCTCCTGTCACTCTTTGTATGTGGGTGTTGCTCTCTCCTGTCACTCTGTGTGTGTGGGTGTTGCTCTCTCCTGTCACTCTGTTTGTGTGGGTGTTGCTCTCTACTGTCACTCTTTGTGTATGTGAGTGTTGCTCTCTCCTGTCACTCTGTGTGTGTGGGTGTTGCTCTCTCTGTCACTCTGTGTGTGAGTGTTGCTCTCTCCTGTCACTCTTTATGTGGGTGTTGCTCCCTCCTGTCACTCTGTGTGTGGGTGTTGCTCTCTCCTGTCACTGTGTGTGTGGGTGATGCTCTCTCCTGTCTCTCTCTGTGTGGGTGATGCTCTCTCCTGTCACTCTGTGTGTGTGGGTGTTGCTCTCTCCTGTCACTCTGTGTGTAAGTGTTGCTCTCTCCTGTCACTCTTTGTGTGGGTTTTGCTCTCTCCTGTCACTCTGTGTGTGAGTGTTGCTCTCTCCTTTCACTCTGTGTTTGTGGGTGTTGATCTCTCCTGTCACTCTGTGTGTATGGGTGTTGCCCTCTCCTTCACTCTGTGTGTGTTGGTGTTGTTCTCTCCTGTCACTTTGTATGTGTGGGTGTTGCTCTCTCCTATCACTCTGTGTGTGTGTGGGTGTTGCTCTCTCCTATCACTCTGTGTGTGTGGGTGTTGCTCTCTCCTGTCACTCTGTGTGTGAGTTTTGCTCTCTCCTGTCACTCTGTGTGTGGGTGGTGCTTTCTCCTGTCACTCTGTGTGTGTGTGGGTGTTGCGCTCGCCTATCACTCTGTGTGTGTGGGTGTTGCTCTCTCCTGTCACTCTGTGTGTTGGTGTTGCTCTCTCCTGTCACTCTGTGTGTGTGGCTATTGCTCTCTCCTGTCAATCTGTGCGTGGGTGTTGCTCTCTCCTGTCACACTGTTTGTGTGGGTGTTGCACTCTCCTATCACTCTGTGTGTGGCTGTTGCTCACTCCTGTCTCTCTGTTTGTGGGTTTTGCTCTCTCCTGTCACTCTGTATGTGTGTGGGTGTGGCTCTCTCCTGTCACTCTTTGTGTGGGTGTTGCTCTCCCCTGTCACTCTGTGTGTGTGATTGTTGCTCTCTCCTGTCACTCTGTGTGTGTGTGTGTTGCTCTCTCCTGTCACTCTGTGTTTGGGTTTTGCTCTCTCCTGTCATTCTGTGTGTGGGTGTTGCTCTCTCCTGTCACTCTGTGCGTGTGTGTGGGTTTTGAACTCTCCTGTCACTCTGTGTGTAGGTGTTGCTCTCTCCTGTCACTCTGTGTGTGGGTGTTGCTCTCTCCTGTCACTCTGTGTGTATGTGGGTTCCTCTCTCCTGTCACACTTTGTGTGTGGGTGTTGCTCTCTGCTGTCACTCTGTGTGTGGCTGTTGCTCACTCCTGTCTCTCTGTGTGTGGTTGTTGCTCTCTGCTGTCACTCTGTGTGTGTGTTGGTGTAGCTCTCTCCTGTCACTCTGTGTGTGTGTGGGTGTTGCTCTCTCCTGTCACTCTATGTGTGTGTAGGTGTTGCTCACTCCTTTCACTCTATGTGTGTGTGTGTGCATTCCTCTCTCCTGTCTCTTTGTGTGTGTGTGTGTTTTCCTCTCTCCTGTAACTCTGTATGTGTGGGTGATTGTTGTTCTCTCCTGTCACTCTGTGTGTGTGTGGGTGTTGCTCTCTCCTGTCTCTTTGTGTGTGTGTGTGTGTTCCTCTCTCCTGTAACTCTGTATGTGTGGGTGTGTTGTTCTCTCCTGTCACTCTGTGTGTGTGTGGGTGTAGCTCTCTCCTGTCACTGTGTGTGTGTGGGTGTGCATCTCTCCTGTCAAACGTATGTGTGTTTGGGTGTTGCTCTCTCCTGTCACTCTGTGTGTGTGTGGGTGTAGCTCTCTCCTGTCACTGTGTGTGTGTGGGTGTTGCTCTCTCCTGTCACTCTGTGTGTGTGGGTGTTGGTCTCTCCTGTCACTCTGTGTGTGTGTGGGTGTAGCTCGCTCCTGACACTGTGTGTGGGTGTTGCTCTCTCCTGTCACTCTGTGTGTGTGGCTGTTGCTCTCTCATGTCAGTCTGTGTCTGGGTGTTGCTCTCTCCTGTCACTCTGTGTGTGTGGGTGTAGCTCTCTCCTGACACTGTGTGTGTGGGTGTTGCTCTCTCCTATCACTCTGTGTGTGGCTGTTGCTCACTCCTGTCTCTCTGTTTGTGGGTTTTGCTCTCTCCTGTCACTCTGTATGTGTGTGGGTGTGGCTCTCTCCTGTCACCTTTTGTGTGGGTGTTGCTCTCCCCTGTCACTCTTTGTGTGTGGGTGTTGCTCTCTCCTGTCACTCTGTGTGTGTGTGTGTTGCTCTCTCCTGTCACTCTGTGTGTGGGTTTTGCTCTCTCCTGTCATTCTCTGTGTGGGTGTTGCTCTCTCCTGTCACTCTGTGTGTGGGTGTTGCTCTCTCCTGTCACTCTGTGTGTATGTGGGTTCCTCTCTCCTGTCACACTTTGTGTGTGGGTGTTGCTCTCTGCTGTCACTCTGTGTGTGGCTGTTGCTCACTCCTGTCTCTCTGTGTGTGGTTGTTGCTCTCTGCTGTCACTCTGTGTGTGTGTTGGTGTAGCTCTCTCCTGTCACTCTGTGTGTGTGTGGGTGTTGCTCTCTCCTGTCACTCTATGTGTGTGTATGCGTTGCTCTAACCTGTCACTCTGTGTGTGAGGGTGTTGCTCACTCCTGTCATCTTTGTGTGTGGGTGTGTTGTTCTCTCCTGTCACTCTGTGTGTGTGTGGGTGTTGCTCTCTCCTGGGTCTTTGTTGTGTGTGTGTGTGTTTTGCTCTCTCCTGTCCCTCTGTGTGTGTGGGTGTTGCTCTCTCCTGTCACTCTGTGTGTGTGTGTGTTGCTCTGTCCTGTCACTCTGTGTGTGGGTTTTGCTCTCTCCTGTCATTCTGTGTGTGGCTGTTGCTCTCTCCTGTCACTCTGTGCGTGTGTGTGGGTGTTGAACTCTCCTGTCACTCTGTGTGTAGGTGTTGCTCTCTCCTGTCACTCTGTGTGTGGGTGTTGCTCTCTCCTGTCACTCTGTGTGTATGTAGGTTCCTCTCTCCTGTCACACTTTGTGTGTGGGTGTTGCTCTCTCCTGTCACTCTGTGTGTGGCTGTTGCTCACTCCTGTCTCTCTGTGTGTGGGTGTTGCTCTCTGCTGTCACTCTGTGTGTGTGTTGGTGTAGCTCTCTCCTGTCACTCTGTGTGTGTGTGGGTGTTGCTCTCTCCTGTCACTCTATGTGTGTGTGTGCGTTGCTCTAACCTGTCACTCTGTGTGTGTGGGTGTGGCTCACTCCTGTCACTCTGTGTGTGTGGGTGTGTTGTTCTCTCCTGTCACTCTGTGTGTGTGTGGGTGTTGCTCTCTCCTGTCACTTTGTGTGTGTGTGTGTGTTTTGCTCTCTCCTGTCACTCTGTGTGTGTGTGGGTTTTGCTCTCTCCTGTCACTCTATGTGTGTGGGTGTTGCTCTCTCCTGTCCCTCTGTGTGTGTGTGGGTGTAGCTCTCTCCTGTCACTGTGTGTGTGTGGGTGTTGCTCTCTACTGTCACTCTGTGTGTGAGGGTGTTCCTCTGTCCTCTCACACTGTGTGTGTGGGTGTAGCTCTCTCCTGTCACTCTGTGTGTGTGTGGGTGATGCTCTCTCATGTCAATCTGTGTGGCTGTTGCTCACTTTTGTCACTCTGTGTGTGGGTGTTGCTCTCTCCTGTCACTCTGTGTGTGTGTGGGTCTAGCTCTCTCCTGTCAATCTGTGTGTTGGTGTTGCTCACTCCTGTCACTCTGTGTGTGTGTGGGTGTAGCTCTCTCTTGGCACTCTGTGTGTGGGTTTTACTCTCTCCTGTCACTATGTGTGTGGGTGTTGCTCTTACCTGTCTCTCTCTGTATGTGGGTGTTGCTCTCTCCTGTCACTCTTTGTGTGTGGGTGTTGCTCTCTCCTGTCACTCAATGAGTGTGTGGGTGTTCCTCTCTCCTGTCACTCTGTGTGTGTGTGGCTGTTGCTCTCTCCTGTTATTCTGTGTGTTTGTGTGTGTGTTCCTCTCTCCTGTCGCACTTTGTGTGAGGGTGTTGCTCTCTCCTGTCACTCTGTGTGTGTGTGGGTGTAGCTCTCTCCTGTCACTCTGTGTGTGTGTGTGGGTGTTGCTCTCTCCTGTCACTCTGTGTGTGTGTGTGCGTTGCTCTAACCTGTCACTCTGTGTGTGTGGGTGTTGCTCACTCCTTTCACTCTATGTGTGTGTGTGTGTGTTCCTCTCTCCTGTCTCTTTGTGTGTGTGTGTGTGTTCCTCTCTCCTGTAACTCTGTATGTGTGCGGGTGTGTGTTGTTCTCTACTGTCACTCTGTGTGTGTGTGGGTGTTGCTCTCTCCTGTCTCTTTGTGTGTGTGTGTGTTCCTCTCTCCTGTAACTCTGTATGTGTGGGTGTGTTGTTCTCTCCTGTCACTCTGTGTGTGTGTGGGTGTAGCTCTCTCCTGTCACTGTGTGTGTGGGGTGTGCCTCTCTCCTGTCACTCTGTATGTATGTTTGGGTGTTGCTCTCTCCTGTCACTCTGTGTGTGTGTGGGTGTAGCTCTCTCCTGTCACTGTGTGTGTGTGGGTGTGCCTCTCTCCTGTCACTCTGTGTGTGTGGGTGTTGGTCTCTCCTGTCACTCTGTCTGTGTGTGGGTGTAGCTCGCTCCTGACACTGTGTGTGTGGGTGTTGCTCTCTCCTGTCACTCTGTGTGTGTGGCTGTTGCTCTCTCATTTCAGTCTGTGTCTGGGTGTTGCTCTCTCCTGTCACTCTGTGTGTGTGGGTGTAGCTCTCTCCTGACACTGTTTGTGTTGGTGTTGCACTCTCCTATCACTCTGTGTGTGGCTGTTGCTCACTCCTGTCTCTCTGTTTGTGGGTTTTGCTCTCTCCTGTCACTCTGTATGTGTGTGGGTGTGGCTCTCTCCAGTCACTCTTTGTGTGGGTGTTGCTCTCCCCTGTCACTCTGTGTGTGTGGGTGTTGCTCTCTCCTGTCACTCTGTGTGTGTGTGTGTTGCTCTCTCCTGTCACTCTGTGTGTGGGTTTTGCTCTCTCCTGTCATTCTCTGTGTGGGTGTTGCTCTCTCCTGTCACTCTTTGATGGGTGTTGCTCTCTCCTGTCACTCTGTGTGTATGTGGTTTCCTCTCTCCTGTCACACTTTGTGTGTGGGTGTTGCTCTCTGCTGTCACTCTGTGTGTGGCTGTTGCTCACTCCTGTCTCTCTGTGTGTGGTTGTTGCTCTCTGCTGTCACTCTGTGTGTGTGTTGGTGTAGCTCTCTCCTGTCACTCTATGTGTGTGTGTGCGTTGCTCTAACCTGTCACTCTGTGTGTGAGGGTGTTGCTCACTCCTGTTACTCTTTGTGTGTGGGTGTGTTGTTCCCTCCTGTCACTCTGTGTGTGTGTGGGTGTTGCTCTCTCCTGGGTCTTTGTGTGTGTGTGTGTGTTTTGCTCTCTCCTGTCACTCTGTGTGTGTGTGTGTGTGTGGGTTTTGCTCTCTCCTGTCACTCTATGTGTGTGGGTGTTGCTCTCTCCTGTCCCTCTGTGTGTGTGGGTGTTGCTCTCTCCTGTCACTCTGTGTGTGTGTGTGTTGCTCTGTCCTGTCACTCTGTGTTTGGGTTTTGCTCTCTCCTGTCATTCTGTGTGTGGCTGTTGCTCACTCCTGTCACTCTGTGCGTGTGTGTGGGTGTTGAACTCTCCTGTCACTCTGTGTGTTGGTGTTGCTCTCTCCTGTCACTCTGTGTGTGGGTGTGCCTCTCTCCTGTCACTCTGTGTGTGTGGCTGTTGGTCTCTCCTGTCACTCTGTGTGTGTGTGGGTGTAGCTCGCTCCTGACACTGTGTGTGTGGGTGTTGCTCTCTCCTGTCACTCTGTGTGTGTGGCTGTTGCTCTCTCATGTCAGTCTGTGTCTGGGTGTTGCTCTCTCCTGTCACTCTGTGTGTGTGGGTGTAGCTCTCTCCTGACACTGTTTGTGTTGGTGTTGCACTCTCCTATCACTCTGTGTGTGGCTGTTGCTCACTCCTGTCTCTCTGTTTGTGGGTTTTGCTCTCTCCTGTCACTCTGTATGTGTGTGGGTGTGGCTCTCTCCAGTCACTCTTTGTGTGGGTGTTGCTCTCCCCTGTCACTCTGTGTGTGTGGGTGTTGCTCTCTCCTGTCACTCTGTGTGTGTGTGTGTTGCTCTCTCCTGTCACTCTGTGTGTGGGTTTTGCTCTCTCCTGTCATTCTGTGTGTGGGTGTTGCTCTCTCCTGTCACTCTGTGTGTATGTGGTTTCCTCTCTCCTGTCACACTTTGTGTGTGGGTGTTGCTCTCTGCTGTCACTCTGTGTGTGGCTGTTGCTCACTCCTGTCTCTCTGTGTGTGGTTGTTGCTCTCTGCTGTCACTCTGTGTGTGTGTTGGTGTAGCTCTCTCCTGTCACTCTGTGTGTGTGTGGGTGTTGCTCTCTCCTGTCACTCTATGTGTGTGTGTGCGTTGCTCTAACCTGTCACTCTGTGTGTGAGGGTGTTGCTCACTCCTGTTACTCTTTGTGTGTGGGTGTGTTGTTCTCTCCTGTCACTCTGTGTGTGTGTGGGTGTTGCTCTCTCCTGGGTCTTTGTGTGTGTGTGTGTGTGTTTTGCTCTCTCCTGTCACTCTGTGTGTGTGTGTGTGTGGGTTTTGCTCTCTCCTGTCACTCTATGTGTGTGGGTGTTGCTCTCTCCTGTCCCTCTGTGTGTGTGGGTGTTGCTCTCTCCTGTCACTCTGTGTGTGTGTGTGTGTTGCTCTGTCCTGTCACTCTGTGTTTGGGTTTTGCTCTCTCCTGTCATTCTGTGTGTGGCTGTTGCTCACTCCTGTCACTCTGTGCGTGTGTGTGGGTGTTGAACTCTCCTGTCACTCTGTGTGTTGGTGTTGCTCTCTCCTGTCACTCTGTGTGTGGGTGTTGCTCTCTCCTGTCACTCTGTGTGTATGTGGGTTCCTCTCTCCTGTCACACTTTGTGTGTGGGTGTTGTTCTCTCCTGTCACTCTGTGTGTGGCTGTTGCTCACTCCTGTCTCTCTGTGTGTGGGTGTTGCTCTCTGCTGTCACTCTGTGTGTGTGTTGGTGTAGCTCTCTCCTGTCACTCTGTGTGTGTGTGGGTGTTGCTCTCTCCTGTCACTCTATGTGTGTGTGTGCGTTGCTCTAACCTGTCACTCTGTGTGTGTGGGTGTGGCTCACTCCTGTCACTCTGTGTGTGTGGGTGTGTTGTTCTCTCCTGTCACTCTGTGTGTGTGTGGGTGTTGCTCTCTCCTGTCACTTTGTGTGTGTGTGTGTGTTTTGCTCTCTCCTGTCACTCTGTGTGTGTGTGGGTTTTGCTCTCTCCTGTCACTCTATGTGTGTGGGTGTTGCTCTCTCCTGTCCCTCTGTGTGTGTGTGGGTGTAGCTCTCTCCTGTCACTGTGTGTGTGTGGGTGTTGCTCTCTCCTGTTACTCTGTGTGTGAGGGTGTTCCTCTCTCCTCTCACACTGTGTGTGTGGGTGTTGCTCTCTCCTGTCACTCTGTGTGTGTGTGGGTGATGCTCTCTCCTGTCAATCTGTGTGGCTGTTGCTCACTTTTGTCACTCTGTGTGTGGGTGTTGCTCTCTCCTGTCACTCTGTGTGTGTGTGGGTCTAGCTCTCTCCTGTCAATCTGTCTGTTGGTGTTGCTCACTCCTGTCACTCTGTGTGTGTGTGGGTGTAGCTCTCTCTTGTCACTCTGTGTGTGGGTTTTGGTCTCTCCTGTCACTATGTGCGTGGGTGTTGCTCCCACCTGTCTCTCTCTGTATGTGGGTGTTGCTCTCTCCTGTCACTCTTTGTGTGTGGGTGTTGCTCTCTCCTGTCACTCCATGAGTGTGTGGTTGATGCTCTCTCCTGTCACTCTGTGTGTGTGTGGCTGTTGCTCTCTCCTGTTATTCTGTGTGTTTGTGTGTGTGTTCCTCTCTCCTGTCGCACTTTGTGTGAGGGTGTTGCTCTCTCCTGTCACTCTGTGTGTGTGTGGGTGTAGCTCTCTCCTGTCACTCTGTGTGTGTGTGTGGGTGTTGCTCTCTCCTGTCACTCTGTGTGTGTGTGTGCGTTGCTCTAACCTGTCACTCTGTGTGTGTGGGTGTTGCTCACTCGTTTCACTCTATGTGTGTGTGTGTGTGTTCCTCTCTCCTGTCTCTTTGTGTGTGTGTGTGTGTTCCTCTCTCCTGTAACTCTGTATGTGTGCGGGTGTGTGTTGTTCTCTACTGTCACTCTGTGTGTGTGTGGGTGTTGCTCTCTCCTGTCTCTTTGTGTTTGTGTGTGTTCCTCTCTCCTGTAACTCTGTATGTGTGGGTGTGTTGTTCTCTCCTGTCACTCTGTGTGTGTGTGGGTGTAGCTCTCTCCTGTCACTGTGTGTGTGGGGTGTGCCTCTCTCCTGTCACTCTGTATGTATGTTTGGGTGTTGCTCTCTCCTGTCACTCTGTGTGTGTGTGGGTGTAGCTCTCTCCTGTCACTGTGTGTGTGTGGGTGTGGCTCTCTCCTGTCACTCTGTGTGTGTGGGTGTTGGTCTCTCCTGTCACTCTGTGTGTGTGTGGGTGTAGCTCGCTCCTGACACTGTGTGTGTGGGTGTTGCTCTCTCCTGTAACTCTGTGTGTGTGGCTGTTGCTCTCTCATGTCAGTCTGTGTCTGGGTGTTGCTCTCTCCTGTCACTCTGTGTGTGTGGGTGTAGCTCTCTCCTGACACTGTTTGTGTTGGTGTTGCACTCTCCTATCACTCTGTGTGTGGCTGTTGCTCACTCCTGTCTCTCTGTTTGTGGGTTTTGCTCTCTCCTGTCACTCTGTATGTGTGTGGGTGTGGCTCTCTCCTGTCACTCTTTGTGTGGGTGTTGCTCTCCCCTGTCACTCTGTGTGTGTGGGTGTTGCTCTCTCCTGTCACTCTGTGTGTGTGTGTTGCTCTCTCCTGTCACTCTGTGTGTGGGTTTTGCTCTCTCCTGTCATTCTGTGTGTGGGTGTTGCTCTCTCCTGTCACTCTGTGATGGGTGTTGCTCTCTCCTGTCACTCTGTGTGTATGTGGGTTCCTCTCTCCTGTCACACTTTGTGTGTGGGTGTTGCTCTCTGCTGTCACTCTGTGTGTGGCTGTTGCTCACTCCTGTCTCTCTGTGTGTGGTTGTTGCTCTCTCCTGTCACTCTGTGTGTGTGTTGGTGTAGCTCTCTCCTGTCACTCTGTGTGTGGGTGTTGCTCTCTCCTGTCCCTCTGTGTGTGTGTGGGTGTAGCTCTCTCCTGTCACTGTGTGTGTGTGGGTGTTGCTCTCTCCTGTGACTCTGTGTGTGAGGGTGTTCCTCTCTCCTCTCACACTGTGTGTGGGTGTTGCTCTCTCCTGTCACTCTGTGTGTGTGTCGGTGATGCTCTCTCCTGTCAATCTGTGTGGCTGTTGCTCACTCCTGTCACTCTGTGTGTGGGTGTTGCTCTCTCCTGTCACTCTGTGTGTTGGTGTTGCTCTCTCCTGTCACTCTGTGTGTGTGGGTGTAGCTCTCGCTTGTCACTCTGTGTGTGGGTGTTGCTCTCTCTCCTGTCACTCTGTGTGTGGGTGTTGCTCTCTCCTGTCACTGTGTGTGTGGGTGTTGCTCCCACCTGTCTCTCTCTGTATGTGGGTGTTGCTCTCTCCTGTCACTCTTTGTGTGTGGGTGTTGCTCTCTCCTGTCACTCCATGAGTGTGTGGGTGTTGCGCTCTCCTGTCACTCTGTGTGTGTGGGTGCTGCTCTCACCTGTCTGTGTGTGTGGGAGTTGCGCTCTCCTGTCACTCTGTGTCTGTGGGTGTTGCTCTCTCCTGTCACTCTGTGTGTGTTAGTGTTGCTCTCTCCTGTCACTCTGTGTGTGTGGGTGTTGCTCTATCCTGTCACTCTGTGTGTGTGTGTGTTGCTCTCTCCTGTCACTCCGTGTGTGGGTGTTGCTCTCTCCTGCCACTCTGTGTGTGGGTGTTGCTCTCTCCAGTCACTGTGTGTGTGGGTGTTGCTCCCACCTGTCACTCTCTGTATGTGGGTGTTGCTCTCTCCTGTCACTCTGTGTGTGTGGGTGTTGCTCTCTCCTGTCATTCTTTGATTGTGTGGGTGTTGCGCTCTCCTGTCACTCTGTGTGTGTGGGTGTTGCTCTCTCCTGTCAATCTGTGTGTGTGAGTGTTGCTCTCTCCTGTCACTGTGTGTGTGTGGGTGTTGCTCTCTCCTGTCACTCTGTGTGTGGGTGTTGCTCTCTCCTGTCACTCTGTATGTGGGTGTTTCACTCTCCTGTCACTCTGTGTGTGTCAGTGTTGCTCTCTCCTGTCACTCTGTGTGTGGGTGTTCCTCTCTCCTGTCACTCTGTGTGTGAGTGTTTTTCTCACCTGTCACTCTGTGTGTGGGTGTAGCTCTCTCCTGTCACTCAGTGTGTGGGTGTTGCCCTCTCCTGTCACTCTGTGTGTGAGTGTTGCTCTCTCCTGTCACTATGTGTGTGTGGCTGTTGCTCTCTCCTGTCACTGTGCGTGTGTGGGTGTTGCTCTCTCCTGTCACTCTGTGTGTTTGGGGGTTGCTCTCTCCTGTCACTCTTTGTGTGTGTGTGTTGCTCCCTCCTGTCACTGTGTGTGTGTGGGTGTTGCTCTCTCCTGTCACTCTGTGTGTGGGTGATGCTCTCTCCTGTCACTCTGTGTGTGTGGGTGTTGCTCTCTCCTGTCTCTCTGTGTGTGGGTGATGCTCTCTCCTGTCTCTCTGTATGTGGGTGTTGCTCTCTCCTGTCATTCTTTGTGTGGTTGTTGCTCCCTCCTGTCACTCTGTGTGTGGGTGATGCTCTCTCCTGTTACTCTGTGTGTGTGGGTGTTGCTCTCTCCTGTCACTCTGTATGTGGGTGTTGCTCTCTCCTGTCACTCTTTGTGTGGTTGTTGCTCCCTCCTGTCACTCTGTGTGTTTGGGTGTTGCTCTCTCCTGTCACTCTGTGTGCGTGTGTGTTGCTCCCTCCTGTCACTCTGTGTGTGTGTTGCGCTCTTCTTTTACTGTGTGTGTGTGGGTGTTGCTCTCTCCTGTCTCTCTGTGTGTGTGGGTGTTGCTCCCTCCTGTCACTCTGTGTGTATGGGTGTTGCTCTATCCTGCCACAGTGCGTGTGTGAGTGTTGCTCCCTCCTGTCACTCTGTGTGTGTGGGTGTTGCTCTCTCCTGTCACTAGGTGTGTGTGGGTGTTGCTCTCACCTGTCACTCTTTGTGTGGCGTTGCTCCCTCCTGTCACTCTGTGTGTGTGGGAGTTGTTCTCTCCTGTCACTCTGTGTGTGTGTGTGTTGCTCCCTCCTGTCTCTGTGTGTGTGTCGGTGTTGCTCTCTCCTGTCTATCTGTGTGTGGGTGATGCTCGCTCCTGTCACTCTGTGTGTGTGGGTGTTGCTCTCTCCTGTCACTGTGTGTGTGTGGGTGTTGCTCCCTCCTGTCACTCTTTGTGTGGGTGTTGCTCTCTCCTGTCACTAGGTGTGTGTGGGTGTTGCTCTCTCCTGTAACTCTTTGTGTGGGTGTTGCTCCCTCCTGTCACTCTGTGTGTGGGTGTTGCTCTCTCCTGTCACTCTGTGTCTGTGTGAGTGTTGCTCTCTCCTGTCACTAGGTGTGTGTGGGTGTTGCTCTCACCTGTCACTCTGTGTGTGTGAGTGTTGCTCTCTCCTGTCACTCTGTGTGTGGGTGTTGCAGTCTCCTGTCTCTCTGTGTGTGTGTGGGTGTTGATCTCTCCTGTCACTCTGTGTGTGGGCGTTCCTCTCTCCTGTCACTCTGTGTGTGGGTGTTGCTCTCTCCTGTCACTCTTTGTGAGGTTGTTGCTCCCTCCTGTCACTCTGTATGTGGGTGTTGCTCTCTCCTGTTACTCTGTGTGTGTGGGTGTTGCTCTCTCTTGTCACTCTGTATGTGTGTGGGTGTTGCTCTCTCCTGTCACTCTGTGTGTGTGGGTGTTGCTCTCTCCTGTCACTGTGTGTTTGGGAGTTGCTCTCTTCTGACACTCTGTGTGTGTGTGTGTTGCTCCCTCCAGTCACTGTGTGTGTGTGGGTGTTGCTCTCTCCTGTCACTCTGTGTGTGGGTGATGCTCTCTCCTGTCACTCTGTGTGTGTGGGTGTTGCTCTCTCCTGTCACTGTGTGTGTGTGTGTGTGTGTGTGTTGCTCCCTCCTGTCATTCTTTGTGTGGGTGTTGCTCCCTACTGTCACTCTGTGTGTGGGTGTTGCTCTCTCCTGTCACTAGGTGTGTGTGGGTGTTGCTCTCTCCTGTCACTCATTGTGTGGGTGTTGCTCCCTCCTGACACTCTGTGTGTGGGTGTTGCTCTCTCCTGTCACTCTGTGTGTGTGTTAGTGTTGCTCTCTCCTGTCACTAGGTGTGTGTGGGTGTTGCTCTCTCCTGTCACTCTGTGTGTGTGAGTGTTGCTCTCTCCTGTCACTCTGTGTGTGGGTGTTGCTCTCTCCTGTCTCTGTGTGTGTGTGTGTGTGGGTGTTGATCTCTCCTGTCACTCTGTGTGTTGGTGTTGCTCTCTCCTGTCACTCTGTATGTGGGTGTTGCTCTCTCCAGTCATTCGTTGTGTGGTTGTTGCTCCCTCCTGTCACTCTGTGTTTGGGTGATGCTCTCTTTTGTTACTCTGTGGGTGTGGGTTTTGCTCTCTCCTGCCACAGTGCGTATGTGAGTGTTGCTCCCTCCTGTCACTCTGTGTGTGTGGGTGTTGCTCTCTCCTGACACTCTGTGTGTGAGTGTTGCTCTCTCCTGTCACTCTTTGTGTGGGTGTTGCTCTCTCCTGTCACTCTGTGTGTGGGTGTTGCACTCTCCTGTCACTCTGTGTGTGTGTGGGTGTTGCGCTCTCCTATCACTCTGTGTGTGTGGGTGTTACTCTCTCCTGTCAATCTGTGTGTGAGTGTTTCTCTCACCTGTCACTCTATGTGTGGGTGTTGCTCTCTCCTGTCACTCTGTTTGTGGGTGTTGCTCTCTCTTGTCACTCTGTGTGTGGGTGTTGCTCTCTGCTGTAACTCTGTGTGTGTGGCTGTTGCTCTCTCATGTCAGTCTGTGTCTGGGTGTTGCTCTCTCCTGTCACTCTGTGTGTGTGGGTGTTGCTCTCTCCTGACACTGTTTGTGTTGGTGTTGCACTCTCCTATCACTCTGTGTGTGGCTGTTGCTCACTCCTGTCTCTCTGTTTGTGGGTTTTGCTCTCTCCTGTCACTCTGTATGTGTGTGGGTGTGGCTCTCTCCTGTCACTCTTTGTGTGGGTGTTGCTCTCCCCTGTCACTCTGTGTGTGTGGGTGTTGCTCTCTCCTGTCACTCTGTGTGTGTGTGTGTTGCTCTCTCCTGTCACTCTGTGTGTGGGTTTTGCTCTCTCCTGTCATTCTGTGTGTGGGTGTTGCTCTCTCCTGTCACTCTGTGATGGGTGTTGCTCTCTCCTGTCACTCTGTGTGTATGTGGGTTCCTCTCTCCTGTCACACTTTGTGTGTGGGTGTTGCTCTCTGCTGTCACTCTGTGTGTGGCTGTTGCTCACTCCTGTCTCTCTGTGTGTGGTTGTTGCTCTCTCCTGTCACTCTGTGTGTGTGTTGGTGTAGCTCTCTCCTGTCACTCTGTGTGTGGGTGTTGCTCTCTCCTGTCCCTCTGTGTGTGTGTGGGTGTAGCTCTCTCCTGTCACTGTGTGTGTGTGGGTGTTGCTCTCTCCTGTGACTCTGTGTGTGAGGGTGTTCCTCTCTCCTCTCACACTGTGTGTGGGTGTTGCTCTCTCCTGTCACTCTGTGTGTGTGTCGGTGATGCTCTCTCCTGTCAATCTGTGTGGCTGTTGCTCACTCCTGTCACTCTGTGTGTGGGTGTTGCTCTCTCCTGTCACTCTGTGTGTTGGTGTTGCTCTCTCCTGTCACTCTGTGTGTGTGGGTGTAGCTCTCGCTTGTCACTCTGTGTGTGGGTGTTGCTCTCTCTCCTGTCACTCTGTGTGTGGGTGTTGCTCTCTCCTGTCACTGTGTGTGTGGGTGTTGCTCCCACCTGTCTCTCTCTGTATGTGGGTGTTGCTCTCTCCTGTCACTCTTTGTGTGTGGGTGTTGCTCTCTCCTGTCACTCCATGAGTGTGTGGGTGTTGCGCTCTCCTGTCACTCTGTGTGTGTGGGTGCTGCTCTCACCTGTCTGTGTGTGTGGGAGTTGCGCTCTCCTGTCACTCTGTGTCTGTGGGTGTTGCTCTCTCCTGTCACTCTGTGTGTGTTAGTGTTGCTCTCTCCTGTCACTCTGTGTGTGTGGGTGTTGCTCTATCCTGTCACTCTGTGTGTGTGTGTGTTGCTCTCTCCTGTCACTCCGTGTGTGGGTGTTGCTCTCTCCTGCCACTCTGTGTGTGGGTGTTGCTCTCTCCAGTCACTGTGTGTGTGGGTGTTGCTCCCACCTGTCACTCTCTGTATGTGGGTGTTGCTCTCTCCTGTCACTCTGTGTGTGTGGGTGTTGCTCTCTCCTGTCATTCTTTGATTGTGTGGGTGTTGCGCTCTCCTGTCACTCTGTGTGTGTGGGTGTTGCTCTCTCCTGTCAATCTGTGTGTGTGAGTGTTGCTCTCTCCTGTCACTGTGTGTGTGTGGGTGTTGCTCTCTCCTGTCACTCTGTGTGTGGGTGTTGCTCTCTCCTGTCACTCTGTATGTGGGTGTTTCACTCTCCTGTCACTCTGTGTGTGTCAGTGTTGCTCTCTCCTGTCACTCTGTGTGTGGGTGTTGCACTCTCCTGTCACTCTGTGTGTGAGTGTTTTTCTCACCTGTCACTCTGTGTGTGGGTGTAGCTCTCTCCTGTCACTCAGTGTGTGGGTGTTGCCCTCTCCTGTCACTCTGTGTGTGAGTGTTGCTCTCTCCTGTCACTATGTGTGTGTGGCTGTTGCTCTCTCCTGTCACTGTGCGTGTGTGGGTGTTGCTCTCTCCTGTCACTCTGTGTGTTTGGGGGTTGCTCTCTCCTGTCACTCTTTGTGTGTGTGTGTTGCTCCCTCCTGTCACTGTGTGTGTGTGGGTGTTGCTCTCTCCTGTCACTCTGTGTGTGGGTGATGCTCTCTCCTGTCACTCTGTGTGTGTGGGTGTTGCTCTCTCCTGTCTCTCTGTGTGTGGGTGATGCTCTCTCCTGTCTCTCTGTATGTGGGTGTTGCTCTCTCCTGTCATTCTTTGTGTGGTTGTTGCTCCCTCCTGTCACTCTGTGTGTGGGTGATGCTCTCTCCTGTTACTCTGTGTGTGTGGGTGTTGCTCTCTCCTGTCACTCTGTATGTGGGTGTTGCTCTCTCCTGTCACTCTTTGTGTGGTTGTTGCTCCCTCCTGTCACTCTGTGTGTTTGGGTGTTGCTCTCTCCTGTCACTCTGTGTGCGTGTGTGTTGCTCCCTCCTGTCACTCTGTGTGTGTGTTGCGCTCTTCTTTTACTGTGTGTGTGTGGGTGTTGCTCTCTCCTGTCTCTCTGTGTGTGTGGGTGTTGCTCCCTCCTGTCACTCTGTGTGTATGGGTGTTGCTCTATCCTGCCACAGTGCGTGTGTGAGTGTTGCTCCCTCCTGTCACTCTGTGTGTGTGGGTGTTGCTCTCTCCTGTCACTAGGTGTGTGTGGGTGTTGCTCTCACCTGTCACTCTTTGTGTGGCGTTGCTCCCTCCTGTCACTCTGTGTGTGTGGGAGTTGTTCTCTCCTGTCACTCTGTGTGTGTGTGTGTTGCTCCCTCCTGTCTCTGTGTGTGTGTCGGTGTTGCTCTCTCCTGTCTATCTGTGTGTGGGTGATGCTCGCTCCTGTCACTCTGTGTGTGTGGGTGTTGCTCTCTCCTGTCACTGTGTGTGTGTGGGTGTTGCTCCCTCCTGTCACTCTTTGTGTGGGTGTTGCTCTCTCCTGTCACTAGGTGTGTGTGGGTGTTGCTCTCTCCTGTAACTCTTTGTGTGGGTGTTGCTCCCTCCTGTCACTCTGTGTGTGGGTGTTGCTCTCTCCTGTCACTCTGTGTCTGTGTGAGTGTTGCTCTCTCCTGTCACTAGGTGTGTGTGGGTGTTGCTCTCACCTGTCACTCTGTGTGTGTGAGTGTTGCTCTCTCCTGTCACTCTGTGTGTGGGTGTTGCAGTCTCCTGTCTCTCTGTGTGTGTGTGGGTGTTGATCTCTCCTGTCACTCTGTGTGTGGGCGTTCCTCTCTCCTGTCACTCTGTGTGTGGGTGTTGCTCTCTCCTGTCACTCTTTGTGAGGTTGTTGCTCCCTCCTGTCACTCTGTATGTGGGTGTTGCTCTCTCCTGTTACTCTGTGTGTGTGGGTGTTGCTCTCTCTTGTCACTCTGTATGTGTGTGGGTGTTGCTCTCTCCTGTCACTCTGTGTGTGTGGGTGTTGCTCTCTCCTGTCACTGTGTGTTTGGGAGTTGCTCTCTTCTGACACTCTGTGTGTGTGTGTGTTGCTCCCTCCAGTCACTGTGTGTGTGTGGGTGTTGCTCTCTCCTGTCACTCTGTGTGTGGGTGATGCTCTCTCCTGTCACTCTGTGTGTGTGGGTGTTGCTCTCTCCTGTCACTGTGTGTGTGTGTGTGTGTGTGTGTTGCTCCCTCCTGTCATTCTTTGTGTGGGTGTTGCTCCCTACTGTCACTCTGTGTGTGGGTGTTGCTCTCTCCTGTCACTAGGTGTGTGTGGGTGTTGCTCTCTCCTGTCACTCATTGTGTGGGTGTTGCTCCCTCCTGACACTCTGTGTGTGGGTGTTGCTCTCTCCTGTCACTCTTTGTGTGTGTTAGTGTTGCTCTCTCCTGTCACTAGGTGTGTGTGGGTGTTGCTCTCTCCTGTCACTCTGTGTGTGTGAGTGTTGCTCTCTCCTGTCACTCTGTGTGTGGGTGTTGCTCTCTACTGTCTCTGTGTGTGTGTGTGTGTGGGTGTTGATCTCTCCTGTCACTCTGTGTGTTGGTGTTGCTCTCTCCTGTCACTCTGTATGTGGGTGTTGCTCTCTCCAGTCATTCGTTGTGTGGTTGTTGCTCCCTCCTGTCACTCTGTGTTTGGGTGATGCTCTCTTTTGTTACTCTGTGGGTGTGGGTTTTGCTCTCTCCTGCCACAGTGCGTATGTGAGTGTTGCTCCCTCCTGTCACTCTGTGTGTGTGGGTGTTGCTCTCTCCTGACACTCTGTGTGTGAGTGTTGCTCTCTCCTGTCACTCTTTGTGTGGGTGTTGCTCTCTCCTGTCACTCTGTGTGTGGGTGTTGCACTCTCCTGTCACTCTGTGTGTGTGTGGGTGTTGCTCTCTCCTATCACTCTGTGTGTGTGGGTGTTACTCTCTCCTGTCAATCTGTGTGTGAGTGTTTCTCTCACCTGTCACTCTATGTGTGGGTGTTGCTCTCTCCTGTCACTCTGTTTGTGGGTGTTGCTCTCTCTTGTCACTCTGTGTGTGAGTGTTGCTCTCTCCTGTCACTCTGTGTGTGTGGTTGTTGCTCTCTCCTGTCACTCTGTGTGTGTGGGAGTTGCTCTCTCCTGTCACTCTGTGTGTGTGTGTGTGTGTGTGTGTGTTACTCCCTCCTGTCACTGTGTGTGTGTCGTTGTTGCTCTCTTCTGTCACTCTGTGTGTTGCAGATGCTCTCTCGTGTCACTCTGTGTGTGTGGGTGTTGCTCTCTCCTGTCACTGTTTGTGTGTGGGTGTTGCTCCCTCCTGTCACTCTTTGTGTGGGTGTTGTTCCCTCCCGTCACTCTGTTTTTGGGTGTTGCTCTCTCCTGTCACTAGGTGTGTGTGGGTGTTGCTCTCTCCTGTCACTCTTTGTGTGGGTGTTGCTCCCTCCTGTCACTCTGTGTGTGGGTGTTGCTCTCTACTGTCACTCTGTGTATGTGTGAGTGTTGCTCTCTCCTGTCACTAGGTGTGTGTGGGTGTTGCTCTCTCTTGTCACTCTGTGTGTGTGAGTGTTGCTCTCTCCTGTCACTCTGTGTGTGGGTGTAGTTCCCTCCTGTCTCTGTGTGTGTGTATGGGTGTTGATCTCTCCTGTCACTCTGTGTGTGTGGGAGTTGTTCTCTCCTGTCACTCTGTGTGTGTGTGTGTTGCTCCCTCCTGTCTCTGTGTGTGTGTCGGTGTTGCTCTCTCCTGTCTATCTGTGTGTGGGTGATGCTCGCTCCTGTCACTCTGTGTGTGTGGGTGTTGCTCTCTCCTGTCACTGTGTGTGTGTGGGTGTTGCTCCCTCCTGTCACTCTTTGTGTGGGTGTTGCTCTCTCCTGTCACTAGGTGTGTGTGGGTGTTGCTCTCTCCTGTAACTCTTTGTGTGGGTGTTGCTCCCTCCTGTCACTCTGTGTGTGGGTGTTGCTCTCTCCTGTCACTCTGTGTGTGTGAGTGTTGCTCTCTCCTGTCACTAGGTGTGTGTGGGTGTTGCAGTCTCCTGTCTCTCTGTGTGTGTGTGGGTGTTGATCTCTCCTGTCACTCTGTGTGTGGGCGTTCCTCTCTCCTGTCACTCTGTGTGTGGGTGTTGCTCTCTCCTGTCACTCTTTGTGAGGTTGTTGCTCCCTCCTGTCACTCTGTATGTGGGTGTTGCTCTCTCCTGTTACTCTGTGTGTGTGGGTGTTGCTCTCTCTTGTCACTCTGTATGTGTGTGGGTGTTGCTCTCTCCTGTCACTCTGTGTGTGTGGGTGTTGCTCTCTCCTGTCACTGTGTGTTTGGGAGTTGCTCTCTTCTGACACTCTGTGTGTGTGTGTGTTGCTCCCTCCAGTCACTGTGTGTGTGTGGGTGTTGCTCTCTCCTGTCACTCTGTGTGTGGGTGATGCTCTCTCCTGTCACCCTGTGTGTGTGGGTGTTGCTCTCTCCTGTCACTGTGTGTGTGTGTGTGTGTGTGTGTTGCTCCCTCCTGTCATTCTTTGTGTGGGTGTTGCTCCCTCCTGTCACTCTGTGTGTGGGTGTTGCTCTCTCCTGTCACTAGGTGTGTGTGGGTGTTGCTCTCTCCTGTCACTCATTGTGTGGGTGTTGCTCCCTCCTGACACTCTGTGTGTGGGTGTTGCTCTCTCCTGTCACTCTGTGTGTGTGTTAGTGTTGCTCTCTCCTGTCACTAGGTGTGTGTGGGTGTTGCTCTCTCCTGTCACTCTGTGTGTGTGAGTGTTGCTCTCTCCTGTCACTCTGTGTGTGGGTGTTGCTCTCTCCTGTCTCTGTGTGTGTGGGTGTGTGGGTGTTGATCTCTCCTGTCACTCTGTGTGTTGGTGTTGCTCTCTCCTGTCACTCTGTATGTGGGTGTTGCTCTCTCCAGTCATTCGTTGTGTGGTTGTTGCTCCCTCCTGTCACTCTGTGTTTGGGTGATGCTCTATTTTGTTACTCTGTGGGTGTGGGTTTTGCTCTCTCCTGCCACAGTGCGTATGTGAGTGTTGCTCCCTCCTGTCACTCTGTGTGTGTGGGTGTTGCTCTCTCCTGACACTCTGTGTGTGAGTGTTGCTCTCTCCTGTCACTCTTTGTGTGGGTGTTGCTCTCTCCTGTCACTCTGTGTGTGGGTGTTGCACTCTCCTGTCACTCTGTGTGTGTGTGGGTGTTGCTCTCTCCTATCACTCTGTGTGTGTGGGTGTTACTCTCTCCTGTCAATCTGTGTGTGAGTGTTTCTCTCACCTGTCACTCTATGTGTGGGTGTTGCTCTCTCCTGTCACTCTGTTTGTGGGTGTTGCTCTCTCTTGTCACTCTGTGTGTGAGTGTTGCTCTCTCCTGTCACTCTGTGTGTGTGGTTGTTGCTCTCTCCTGTCACTCTGTGTGTGTGGGAGTTGCTCTCTCCTGTCACTCTGTGTGTGTGTGTGTGTTACTCCCTCCTGTCACTGTGTGTGTGTCGTTGTTGCTCTCTTCTGTCACTCTGTGTGTTGCAGATGCTCTCTCGTGTCACTCTGTGTGTGTGGGTGTTGCTCTCTCCTGTCACTGTTTGTGTGTGGGTGTTGCTCCCTCCTGTCACTCTTTGTGTGGGTGTTGTTCCCTCCCATCACTCTGTTTTTGGGTGTTGCTCTCTCCTGTCACTAGGTGTGTGTGGGTGTTGCTCTCTCCTGTCACTCTTTGTGTGTGTGTTGCTCCCTCCTGTCACTCTGTGTGTGGGTGTTGCTCTCTCCTGTCACTCTGTGTATGTGTGAGTGTTGCTCTCTCCTGTCACTAGGTGTGTGTGGGTGTTGCTCTCTCTTGTCACTCTGTGTGTGTGAGTGTTGCTCTCTCCTGTCACTCTGTGTGTGGGTGTAGTTCCCTCCTGTCTGTGTGGGTGTGTGTGTGTGTTGATCTGTCCTGTCACTCTGTGTGTGGGTGTTCCTCTTTCCTGTCACTCTGTGTGTGGGTGTTGCTCTCTCCTGTCACTCTTTGTGTGGTTGTTGCTCCCTCCTGTCACTCTGTGTGTGGGTGTTGCTCTCTCCTGTTACTCTGTGTGTGTGGGTGTTGCTCTCTCCTGTCACTCTGTGTGTGTGGGTGTTGCTCTCTCCTGTCACTCTTTGTGTGTGGGTTTTGCTCTCTCCTGTTACTCTGTGTGTGTGGGTGTTGCTCTCTCCTGTCACTCTGTGTGTGTGGGTGTTGCTCTCTCTCGTCACTCTGTATGTGTGTGGGTGTTGCTCTCTCCTGTCACTCTGTGTGTGTGGGTGTTGCTCTCTCCTGTCACTGTGTGTGTGTGGGAGTTGCTCTCTTCTGACACTCTGTGTGTGTGTGTGTGTTGCTCCCTCCAGTCATTGTGTGTGTGTGGGTGTTGCTTTTTCCTGTCACTCTGTGTGTGGGTGATGCTCTCTCCTGTCACTCTGTGTGTGTGGGTGTTGCTCTCTTTTGTCACTGTGTGTGTGTGTGTGTGGGTTTTGCTCCCTCCTGTCATTCTTTGTGTGGGTGTTGCTCCCTCCGGTCACTCTGTGTGTGGGTGTTGCTCTCTCCTGTCACTTTGTGTGTGTGTGAGTGTTGCTCTCTCATGTCACTAGGTGTGTGTGAGTGTTGCTCTCTCCTGTCACTCTGTGTGTGGGTGTTGCTCTCTCCTGTCTCTCTGTTTGTGTGTGTGTGGGTGTTGATCTCTCCTGTCGCTCTGTGTGTTGGTGTTGCTCTCTCCTGTCACTCTGTATGTGGGTGTTGCTCTCTCCAGTCATTCGTTGTGTGGTTGTTGCTCCCTCCTGTCACTCTGTGTTTGGGTGATTCTCTCTCCTGTTACTCTGTGTGTGTGGGTGTTGCTCTCTCCTGTCACTCTGTATGTGGGTGTTGCTCTCTCCTGTCACTCTTTGTGTGGTTGTTGCTCCCTCCTGTCACTCTGTGTGTTTGGGTGTTGCTCTCTCCTGTCACTCTGTGTGCGTGTGTGTTGCTCCCTCCTGTCACTCTGTGTGTGTGTTGCTCTCTCCTGTTACTCTGTGTGTGTGGGTGTTGCTCTCTCCTGTCTCTCTGTGTGTGTGGGTGTTGCTCCCTCCTGTCACTGTGTGTGTTTGGGTGTTGCTCTCTCCTGTCACACTGCGTGCATGTGTGTTGCTCCCTCCTGTCACTCTGTGTGTGGGTGTTTCTCTCTCCTGTTACTCTGTGTGTGTGTGTGTTGCTCGCTCCTGTCACTCTGTGTGTGTGGGTGTTGCTCCCTCCTGTCACTCTGTGCGTGTGGGTGTTGCTCTCTCCTGCTACAGTGCGTGTGTGAGTGTTGCTCCCTCCTGTCACTCTGTGTGTGTGGGTGTTGCTCTCTCCTGTCACTCCGTGTGTGAGTGTTGCTCTCTCCTGTCACTCTGTGTGTGGGTGTTGCTCTCTCCTGTCACTCTGTGTGTGTGGGTGTTGCTCTCTCCTGTCACTCTGTGTGTGGGTGTTGCTCTCTCCTGTCAATCTGTGTGTGAGTGTTTCTCTCACCTGTCACTCTGTGTGTGGATGTTGCTCTCTCCTGTCACTCTGTGTGTGGGTGTTGCTCTCTCTTGTCACTCTGTGTGTGAGTGTTGCTCTCTCCTGTCACTCTGTGTGTGTGGGTGTTGCTCTCTCCTGTCACTCTGTGTGTGTGGGAGTTGCTCTCTCCTGTCACTCTGTGTGTGTGTGTGTTGCTCCCTCCTGTCACTGTGTGTGTGTCGGTGTTGCTCTCTCCTGACACTCTTTGTGTGGGTGTTTCTCCCTCCTGTCACTCTGTGTTTCGGTGTTGCTCTCTCCTGTCACTAGGTGTGTGTGGGTGTTGCTATCTCCTGTCACTCATTGTGTGGGTGTTGCTCCCTCTGTCACTCTGTGTGTTTGGGTGTTGCTCTCTCCTGTCACACTGTGTGCATGTGTGTTGCTCCCTCCTGTCACTGTGTGTGTGTGGGTGTTGCTCTCTCCTGTTACTCTGTGTGTGTGTGTGTTGCTCGCTCCTGTCACTCTGTGTGTGTGGGTGTTGCTCCCTCCTGTCACTCTGTGTGTGTGGGTGTTGCTCTCTCCTGCCACAGTGCGTGTGTGAGTGTTGCTCCCTCCTGTCGCTCTGTGTGTGTGGGTGTTGCTCTCTCCTGACACTCTGTGTGTGAGTGTTGCTCTCTCCTGTCAGTCTGTGTGTGGGTGTTGCTCTCTCCTGTCACTCTGTGTGTGTGGATGTTGCTCTCTCCTGTCACTCTGTGTGTGTGTGTGTGTTGCTCCCTCCTGTCACTGTGTGTGTGTCGGTGTTGCTCTCTCCTGACACTCTTTGTGTGGGTGTTGCTCTCTCCTGTCACTCTGTGTTTCGGTGTTGCTCTCTCCTGTCACTAGTTGTGTGTGGGTGTTGCTATCTCCTGTCACTCTTTGTGTGGGTGTTGCTCCCTCCTGTCACTCTGTGTGTTTGGATGTTGCTCTCTCCTGTCACACTGTGTGCATGTGTGTTGCTCCCTCCTGTCACTCTGTGTGTGGGTGTTGCTCTCTCCTGTTACTCTGTGTGTGTGTGTGTTGCTCGCTCCTGTCACTCTGTGTGTGTGGGTGTTGCTCCCTCCTGTCACTCTGTGTGTGTGGGTGTTGCTCTCTGCTGTCACTCTGTGTGTGGCTGTTGCTCACTCCTGTCTCTCTGTGTGTGGTTGTTGCTCTCTGCTGTCACTCTGTGTGTGTGTTGGTGTAGCTCTCTCCTGTCACTCTGTGTGTGTGTGGGTGTTGCTCTCTCCTGTCACTCTATGTGTGTGTGTGCGTTGCTCTAACCTGTCACTATTTGTGTGTGGGTGTTGCTCACTCCTGTCACTCTTTGTGTGTGGGTGTGTTGTTCTCTCCTGTCACTCTGTGTGTGTGTGGGTGTTGCTCTCTCCTTTGTCTTTGTGTGTGTGTGTGTGTGTTTTGCTCTCTCCTGTCACTCTGTGTGTGTGTGTGGGTTTTGCTCTCTCCTGTCACTCTATGTGTGTGGTTGTTGCTCTCTCCTGTCCCTCTGTGTGTGTGTGGGTGTAGCTCTCTCCTGTCACTGTGTGTGTGTGGGTGTTGCTCTCTCCTGTGACTCTGTGTGTGAGGGTGTTCCTCTCTCCTCTCACACTGTGTGTGTGGGTGTTTCTCTCTCCTGTCACTCTGTGTGTGTGTCGGTGATGCTCTCTCCTGTCAATCTGTGTGGCTGTTGCTCACTCCTGTCACTCTGTGTGTGGGTGTTGCTCTCTCCTGTCACTCTGTGTGTTGGTGTTGCTCACTCCTGTCACTCTGTGTGTGTGTGGGTGTAGCTCTCTCTTGTCACTCTGTGTGTGGGTGTTGCTCTCTCTCCTGTCACTCTGTGTGTGGGTGTTGCTCTCTCCTCTCACTGTGTGTGTGGGTGTTGCTCCCACCTGTCTCTCTCTGTATGTGGGTGTTGCTCTCTCCTGTCACTCTTTGTGTGTGGGTGTTGCTCTCTCCTGTCACTCCATGAGTGTGTGGGTGTTGCGCTCTCCTGTCACTCTGTGTGTGTGGGTGTTGCTCTCACCTGTCTGTGTGTGTGGGAGTTGCGCTCTCCTGTCAATCTGTGTCTGTGGGTGTTGCTCTCTCCTGTCACTCTGTGTGTGTTAGTGTTGCTCTCTCCTGTCACTCTGTGTGTGTGGGTGTTGCTCTCTATTGTCACTCTGTGTGTGTGTGTGTTGCTCTCTCCTGTCACTCCGTGTGTGGGTGTTGCTCTCTCCTGCCACTCTGTGTGTGGGTGTTGCTCTCTCCAGTCACTGTGTGTGTGGGTGTTGCTCCCACCTGTCACTCTCTGTATGTGGGTGTTGCTCTCTCCTGTCACTCTGTGTGTGTGGGTGTTGCTCTCTCCTGTCACTGTGTGTGTGTGTGTGTGTGTGTGTTGCTCCCTCCTGTCATTCTTTGTGTGGGTGTTGCTCCCTCCTGTCACTCTGTGTGTGGGTGTTGCTCTCTCCTGTCACTAGGTGTGTGTGGGTGTTGCTCTCTCCTGTCACTCATTGTGTGGGTGTTGCTCCCTCCTGACACTCTGTGTGTGGGTGTTGCTCTCTCCTGTCACTCTGTGTGTGTGTTAGTGTTGCTCTCTCCTGTCACTAGGTGTGTGTGGGTGTTGCTCTCTCCTGTCACTCTGTGTGTGTGAGTGTTGCTCTCTCCTGTCACTCTGTGTGTGGGTGTTGCTCTCTCCTGTCTCTGTGTGTGTGTGTGTGTGGGTGTTGATCTCTCCTGTCACTCTGTGTGTTGGTGTTGCTCTCTCCTGTCACTCTGTATGTGGGTGTTGCTCTCTCCAGTCATTCGTTGTGTGGTTGTTGCTCCCTCCTGTCACTCTGTGTTTGGGTGATGCTCTCTTTTGTTACTCTGTGGGTGTGGGTTTTGCTCTCTCCTGCCACAGTGCGTATGTGAGTGTTGCTCCCTCCTGTCACTCTTTGTGTGGGTGTTGCTCTCTCCTGTCACTCTGTGTGTGGGTGTTGCTCTCTCCTGTCACTCTGTGTGTGTGGTTGTTGCTCTCTCCTGTCACTCTGTGTGTGTGGGAGTTGCTCTCTCCTGTCACTCTGTGTGTGTGTGTGTGTTACTCCCTCCTGTCACTGTGTGTGTGTCGTTGTTGCTCTCTTCTGTCACTCTGTGTGTTGCAGATGCTCTCTCGTGTCACTCTGTGTGTGTGGGTGTTGCTCTCTCCTGTCACTGTTTGTGTGTGGGTGTTGCTCCCTCCTGTCACTCTTTGTGTGGGTGTTGTTCCCTCCCGTCACTCTGTTTTTGGGTGTTGCTCTCTCCTGTCACTAGGTGTGTGTGGGTGTTGCTCTCTCCTGTCACTCTTTGTGTGTGTGTTGCTCCCTCCTGTCACTCTGTGTGTGGGTGTTGCTCTCTCCTGTCACTCTGTGTATGTGTGAGTGTTGCTCTCTCCTGTCACTAGGTGTGTGTGGGTGTTGCTCTCTCTTGTCACTCTGTGTGTGTGAGTGTTGCTCTCTCCTGTCACTCTGTGTGTGGGTGTAGTTCCCTCCTGTCTCTGTGTGTGTGTATGGGTGTTGATCTCTCCTGTCACTCTGTGTGTGTGGGAGTTGTTCTCTCCTGTCACTCTGTGTGTGTGTGTGTTGCTCCCTCCTGTCTCTGTGTGTGTGTCGGTGTTGCTCTCTCCTGTCTATCTGTGTGTGGGTGATGCTCGCTCCTGTCACTCTGTGTGTGTGGGTGTTGCTCTCTCCTGTCACTGTGTGTGTGTGGGTGTTGCTCCCTCCTGTCACTCTTTGTGTGGGTGTTGCTCTCTCCTGTCACTAGGTGTGTGTGGGTGTTGCTCTCTCCTGTAACTCTTTGTGTGGGTGTTGCTCCCTCCTGTCACTCTGTGTGTGGGTGTTGCTCTCTCCTGTCACTCTGTGTGTGTGTGAGTGTTGCTCTCTCCTGTCACTCTGTGTGTGGGTGTAGTTCCCTCCTGTCTGTGTGGGTGTGTGTGTGTGTTGATCTGTCCTGTCACTCTGTGTGTGGGTGTTCCTCTTTCCTGTCACTCTGTGTGTGGGTGTTGCTCTCTCCTGTCACTCTTTGTGTGGTTGTTGCTCCCTCCTGTCACTCTGTGTGTGGGTGTTGCTCTCTCCTGTTACTCTGTGTGTGTGGGTGTTGCTCTCTCCTGTCACTCTGTGTGTGTGGGTGTTGCTCTCTCCTGTCACTCTTTGTGTGTGGGTTTTGCTCTCTCCTGTTACTCTGTGTGTGTGGGTGTTGCTCTCTCCTGTCACTCTGTGTGTGTGGGTGTTGCTCTCTCTCGTCACTCTGTATGTGTGTGGGTGTTGCTCTCTCCTGTCACTCTGTGTGTGTGGGTGTTGCTCTCTCCTGTCACTGTGTGTGTGTGGGAGTTGCTCTCTTCTGACACTCTGTGTGTGTGTGTGTGTTGCTCCCTCCAGTCATTGTGTGTGTGTGGGTGTTGCTTTTTCCTGTCACTCTGTGTGTGGGTGATGCTCTCTCCTGTCACTCTGTGTGTGTGGGTGTTGCTCTCTTTTGTCACTGTGTGTGTGTGTGTGTGGGTTTTGCTCCCTCCTGTCATTCTTTGTGTGGGTGTTGCTCCCTCCGGTCACTCTGTGTGTAGGTGTTGCTCTCTCCTGTCACTTTGTGTGTGTGTGAGTGTTGCTCTCTCATGTCACTAGGTGTGTGTGAGTGTTGCTCTCTCCTGTCACTCTGTGTGTGGGTGTTGCTCTCTCCTGTCTCTCTGTGTGTGTGTGTGTGGGTGTTGATCTCTCCTGTCGCTCTGTGTGTTGGTGTTCCTCTCTCCTGTCACTCTGTATGTGGGTGTTGCTCTCTCCAGTCATTCGTTGTGTGGTTGTTGCTCCCTCCTGTCACTCTGTGTTTGGGTGATTCTCTCTCCTGTTACTCTGTGTGTGTGGGTGTTGCTCTCTCCTGTCACTCTGTATGTGGGTGTTGCTCTCTCCTGTCACTCTTTGTGTGGTTGTTGCTCCCTCCTGTCACTCTGTGTGTTTGGGTGTTGCTCTCTCCTGTCACTCTGTGTGCGTGTGTGTTGCTCCCTCCTGTCACTCTGTGTGTGTGTTGCTCTCTCCTGTTACTCTGTGTGTGTGGGTGTTGCTCTCTCCTGTCTCTCTGTGTGTGTGGGTGTTGCTCCCTCCTGTCACTGTGTGTGTTTGGGTGTTGCTCTCTCCTGTCACACTGTGTGCATGTGTGTTGCTCCCTCCTGTCACTCTGTGTGTGGGTGTTTCTCTCTCCTGTTACTCTGTGTGTGTGTGTGTTGCTCGCTCCTGTCACTCTGTGTGTGTGGGTGTTGCTCCCTCCTGTCACTCTGTGCGTGTGGGTGTTGCTCTCTCCTGCTACAGTGCGTGTGTGAGTGTTGCTGCCTCCTGTCACTCTGTGTGTGTGGGTGTTGCTCTCTCCTGTCACTCCGTGTGTGAGTGTTGCTCTCTCCTGTCACTCTGTGTGTGGGTGTTGCTCTCTCCTGTCACTCTGTGTGTGTGGGTGTTGCTCTCTCCTGTCACTCTGTGTGTGGGTGTTGCTCTCTCCTGTCAATCTGTGTGTGAGTGTTTCTCTCACCTGTCACTCTGTGTGTGGATGTTGCTCTCTCCTGTCACTCTGTGTGTGGGTGTTGCTCTCTCTTGTCACTCTGTGTGTGAGTGTTGCTCTCTCCTGTCACTCTGTGTGTGTGGGTGTTGCTCTCTCCTGTCACTCTGTGTGTGTGGGAGTTGCTCTCTCCTGTCACTCTGTGTGTGTGTGTGTTGCTCCCTCCTGTCACTGTGTGTGTGTCGGTGTTGCTCTCTCCTGACACTCTTTGTGTGGGTGTTGCTCCCTCCTGTCACTCTGTGTTTCGGTGTTGCTCTCTCCTGTCACTAGGTGTGTGTGGGTGTTGCTATCTCCTGTCACTCTTTGTGTGGGTGTTGCTCCCTCTGTCACTCTGTGTGTTTGGGTGTTGCTCTCTCCTGTCACACTGTGTGCATGTGTGTTGCTCCCTCCTGTCACTGTGTGTGTGTGGGTGTTGCTCTCTCCTGTTACTCTGTGTGTGTGTGTGTTGCTCGCTCCTGTCACTCTGTGTGTGTGGGTGTTGCTCCCTCCTGTCACTCTTTGTGTGTGGGTGTTGCTCTCTCCTGCCACAGTGCGTGTGTGAGTGTTGCTCCCTCCTGTCACTCTGTGTGTGTGGGTGTTGCTCTCTCCTGACACTCTGTGTGTGAGTGTTGCTCTCTCCTGTCAGTCTGTGTGTGGGTGTTGCTCTCTCCTGTCACTCTGTGTGTGTGGATGTTGCTCTCTCCTGTCACTCTGTGTGTGTGTGTGTTGCTCCCTCCTGTCACTGTGTGTGTGTCGGTGTTGCTCTCTCCTGACACTCTTTGTGTGGGTGTTGCTCTCTCCTGTCACTCTGTGTTTCGGTGTTGCTCTCTCCTGTCACTAGTTGTGTGTGGGTGTTGCTATCTCCTGTCACTCTTTGTGTGGGTGTTGCTCCCTCCTGTCACTCTGTGTGTTTGGGTGTTGCTCTCTCCTGTCACACTGTGTGCATGTGTGTTGCTCCCTCCTGTCACTCTGTGTGTGGGTGTTGCTCTCTCCTGTTACTCTGTGTGTGTGTGTGTTGCTCGCTCCTGTCACTCTGTGTGTGTGGGTGTTGCTCCCTCCTGTCACTCTGTGTGTGTGGGTGTTGCTCTCTGCTGTCACTCTGTGTGTGGCTGTTGCTCACTCCTGTCTCTCTGTGTGTGGTTGTTGCTCTCTGCTGTCACTCTGTGTGTGTGTTGGTGTAGCTCTCTCCTGTCACTCTGTGTGTGTGTGGGTGTTGCTCTCTCCTGTCACTCTATGTGTGTGTGTGCGTTGCTCTAACCTGTCACTCTGTGTGTGTGGGTGTTGCTCACTCCTGTCACTCTTTGTGTGTGGGTGTGTTGTTCTCTCCTGTCACTCTGTGTGTGTGTGGGTGTTGCTCTCTCCTTTGTCTTTGTGTGTGTGTGTGTGTGTTTTGCTCTCTCCTGTCACTCTGTGTGTGTGTGTGGGTTTTGCTCTCTCCTGTCACTCTATGTGTGTGGTTGTTGCTCTCTCCTGTCCCTCTGTGTGTGTGTGGGTGTAGCTCTCTCCTGTCACTGTGTGTGTGTGGGTGTTTCTCTCTCCTGTCACTCTCTGTGTGTGTCGGTGATGCTCTCTCCTGTCAATCTGTGTGGCTGTTGCTCACTCCTGTCACTCTGTGTGTGGGTGTTGCTCTCTCCTGTCACTCTGTGTGTTGGTGTTGCTCACTCCTGTCACTCTGTGTGTGTGTGGGTGTAGCTCTCTCTTGTCACTCTGTGTGTGGGTGTTGCTCTCTCTCCTGTCACTCTGTGTGTGGGTGTTGCTCTCTCCTGTCACTGTGTGTGTGGGTGTTGCTCCCACCTGTCTCTCTCTGTATGTGGGTGTTGCTCTCTCCTGTCACTCTTTGTGTGTGGGTGTTGCTCTCTCCTGTCACTCCATGAGTGTGTGGGTGTTGCGCTCTCCTGTCACTCTGTGTGTGTGGGTGTTGCTCTCACCTGTCTGTGTGTGTGGGAGTTGCGCTCTCCTGTCAATCTGTGTCTGTGGGTGTTGCTCTCTCCTGTCACTCTGTGTGTGTTAGTGTTGCTCTCTCCTGTCACTCTGTGTGTGTGGGAGTTGCTCCCTATTGTCACTCTGTGTGTGTGTGTGTTGCTCTCTCCTGTCACTCCGTGTGTGGGTGTTGCTCTCTCCTGCCACTCTGTGTGTGGGTGTTGCTCTCTCCAGTCACTGTGTGTGTGGGTGTTGCTCCCACCTGTCACTCTCTGTATGTGGGTGTTGCTCTCTCCTGTCACTCTGTGTGTGTGGGTGTTGCTCTCTCCTGTCACTCTGTGTGTGTGGGTGTTGCTCTCTCCTGTCACTCTTTTTGTGTGGGTGTTGCTCTCTCCTGTCACTCTGTGATTGTGTGGGTGTTGCGCTCTCCTGTCACTCTGTGTGTGTGGGTGTTGCTCTCTCCTGTCACTCTGTGATTGTGTGGGTGTTGCTCTCTCCTGTCACTGTGTGTGTGTGGGTGTTGCTCTCTCCTGTCACTCTGTGTGTGGGTGTTGCTCTCTACTGTCACTCTGTATGTGGGTGTTTCACTCTCCTGTCACTCTGTGTGTGTCAGTGTTGCTCTCTTCTGTCACTCTGTGTGTTGGTGATGCTCTCTCGTGTCACTCTGTGTGTGTGGGTGTTGCTCTCTCCTGTCACTGTGTGTGTGTGGGTGTTGCTCCCTCCTGTCACTCTTTGTGTGGGTGTTGTTCCCTCCTGTCACTCTGTGTGTGTGGGTGTTGTTCTCTCCTGTCACTAGGTGTGTGTGGGTGTTGCTCTCTCCTGTCACTCTGTGTGTGGGTGTTGCTCTCTCCTGTCACTCTGTGTATGTGTGAGTCTTGCTCTCTCCTCTCACTAGGTGTGTGTGGGTGTTGCTCTCTCTTGTCACTCTGTGTGTGTGAGTGTTGCTCTCTCCTGTCACTCTGTGTGTGGGTGTAGTTCCCTCCTGTCTCTGTGTGTGTGTATGGGTGTTGATCTCTCCTGTCACTCTGTGTGTGGGTGTTCCTCTCTCCTGTCACTCTGTGTGTGGGTGTTGCTCTCTCCTCTCACTCTTTGTGTGGTTGTTGCTCTCTCCTGTCACTCTGTGTGTGGGTGTTGCTCTCTCTTGTTACTCTGTGTGTGTGGGTGTTGCTCTCTCCTGTCACTCTGTGTGTGTGGGTGTTGCTCTCTCCTGTCACTCGTTGTGTGTGGGTGTTGCTCTCTCCTGTCACTCTGTGTGTGTGGGTGTTGCTCTCTCCTGTCACTCTGTGTGTGTGGGTGTTGCTCTCTCTTGTCACTCTGTATGTGTGTGGGTGTTGCTTTCTCCTGTCACTCTGTGTGTGTGGGTGTTGCTCTCTCCTGTTACTCTGTGTGTGTGGGAGTTGCTCTCTGCTGTCACTCTGTGTGTGTGTGTGTTGCTCCCTCCTGTCACTGTGTGTGTGTGGGTGTTGCTCTCTCCTGTCACTCTGTGTGTGGGTGATGCTCTCTCCTGTCACTCTGTGTGTGTGGGTGTTGCTCTCTCCTGTCACTGTGTGTGTGTGGGTTTTGCTTCCTCCTGTCACTCTTTGTGTGGGTGTTTCTCACTCCTGTCACTCTGTGTGTGGGTGTTGCTCTCTCCTGTCACTAGGTGTGTGTGGGTGTTGCTCTCACCTGTCACTCCTTGTGTGGCGTTGCTCCCTCCTGTCACTCTGTGTGTGTGGGAGTTGTTCTCTCCTGTCACTCTGTGTGTGTGTGTGTTGCTCCCTCCTGTCTCTGTGTGTGTGTCGGTGTTGCTCTCTCCTGTCTATCTGTGTGTGGGTGATGCTCTCTCCTGTCACTCTGTGTGTGTGGGTGTTGCTCTCTCCTGTCACTGTGTGTGTGTGGGTGTTGCTCCCTCCTGTCACTCTTTGTGTGGGTGTTGCTCTCTCCTGTCACTAGGTGTGTGTGGGTGTTGCTCTCTCCTGTAACTCTTTGTGTGGGTGTTGCTCCCTCCTGTCACTCTGTGTGTTGGTGTTGCTCTCTCCTGTCACTCTGTGTGTGTGTGAGTGTTGCTCTCTCCTGTCACTAGGTGTGTGTGGGTGTTGCTCTCATCTGTCACTCTGGGTGTGTGAGTGTTGCTCTCTCCTGTCACTCTGTGTGTGGGTGTTGCAGTCTCCTGTCTCTCTGTGTGTGTGTGGGTGTTGATCTCTCCTGTCACTCTGTGTGTGGGCGTTCCTCTCTCCTGTCACTCTGTGTGTGGGTGTTGCTCTCTCCTGTCACTCTTTGTGTGGTTGTTGCTCCCTCCTGTCACTCTGTATGTGGGTGTTGCTCTCTCCTGTTACTCTGTGTGTGTGGGTGTTGCTCTCTTTTGTCACTCTGTATGTGTGTGGGTGTTGCTCTCTCCTGTCACTCTGTGTGTGTGGGTGTTGCTCTCTCCTGTCACTGTGTGTTTGGGAGTTGCTCTCTTCTGACACTCTGTGTGTGTGTGTGTTGCTCCCTCCAGTCACTGTGTGTGTGTGGGTGTTGCTCTCTCCTGTCACTCTGTGTGTGGTTGATGCTCTCTCCTGTCACTCTGTGTGTGTGGGTGTTGCTCCCTCCTGTCACTCTGTGTGTGGGTGTTGCTCTCTCCTGTCACTAGGTGTGTGTGGGTGTTGCTCTCTCCTGTCACTCATTGTGTGGGTGTTGCTCCCTCCTGACACTCTGTGTGTGGGTGTTGCTCTCTCCTGTCACTCTGTGTGTGTGTGAGTGTTGCTCTCTCCTGTCACTAGGTGTGTGTGGATGTTTCTCTCTCCTGTCACTCTGTGTGTTTGAGTGTTGCTCTCTCCTGTCACTCTGTGTGTGGGTGTTGCTCTCTCCTGTCTCTCTGTCTGTGTGTGTGTGGGTGTTGATCTCTCCTGTCACTCTGTGTGTTGGTGTTGCTCTCTCCTGTCACTCTGTATGTGGGTGTTGCTCTCTCCAGTCATTCGTTGTGTGGTTGTTGCTCCCTCCTGTAACTCTGTGTTTGGGTGATGCTCTCTTTTGTTACTCTGTGGGTGTGGGTGTTGCTCTCTCCTGTCACTCTGTATGTGGGTGTTGCTCTCTCCTATCACTCTTTGTGTGGTTGTTGCTCCCTCCTGTCACTCTGTGTGTTTGGGTGTTGCTCTCTCCTGTCACTCTGTATGTGGGTGTTGCTCTCTCCTGTCACTCTTTGTGTGGTTGTTGCTCCCTCCTGTCTCTCTGTGTGTTTGGGTGTTGCTCTCTCCTGTCACTCTGTGTGCGTGTGTGTTGCTCCCTCCTGTCACTCTGTGTGTGTGTTGCGCTCTCCTGTTACTCTATGTGTGTGGGTGTTGCACTCTCCTGTCTCTCTGTGTGTGTGGGTGTTGCTCCCTCCTGTCACTCTGTGTGTTTGGGTGTTGCTCTCTCCTATCACACTGTGTGCATGTGTGTTGCTCCCTCCTGTTACTCTGTGTGTGGGTGTTGCTCTCTCCTGTTACTCTGTGTGTGTGTGTGTTGCTCGCTCCTGTCACTCTGTGTGTGTGGGTGTTGCTCCCTCCTGTCACTCTGTGTTTGTGGGTTTTGCTCTCTCCTGCCACAGTGCATATGTGAGTGTTGCTCCCTCCTGTCACTCTGTGTGTGTGGGTGTTGCTCTCTCCTGTCACTCTGTGTGTGTGGGTGTTGCTCTCTTCTGTCACTCTTTTTGTGTGGGTGTTGCTCTCTCCTGTCACTCTGTGATTGTGTGGGTGTTGCGCTCTCCTGTCACTCTGTGTGTGTGGGTGTTGTCTCTCCTGTCAATCTGTGTGTGTGAGTGTTGCTCTCTCCTGTCACTGTGTGTGTGTGGGTGTTGCTCTCTCCTGTCACTCTGTGTGTGGGTGTTGCTCTCTACTGTCACTCTGTATGTGGGTGTTTCACTCTCCTGTCACTCTGTGTGTGTCAGTGTTGCTCTCTTCTGTCACTCTGTGTGTTGGTGATGCTCTCTCGTGTCACTCTGTGTGTGTGGGTATTGCTCTCTCCTGTCACTGTGTGTGTGTGGGTGTTGCTCCCTCCTGTCACTCTTTGTGTGGGTGTTGTTCCCTCCTGTCACTCTGTGTGTGTGGGTGTTGCTCTCTCCTGTCACTAGGTGTGTGTGGGTGTTGCTCTCTCCTGTCACTCTGTGTGTGGGTGTTGCTCTCTCCTGTCGCTCTGTGTATGTGTGAGTCTTGCTCTCTCCTCTCACTAGGTGTGTGTGGGTGTTGCTCTCTCTTGTCACTCTGTGTGTGTGAGTGTTGCTCTCTCCTGTCACTCTGTGTGTGGGTGTAGTTCCCTCCTGTCTCTGTGTGTGTGTATGGGTGTTGATCTCTCCTGTCACTCTGTGTGTGGGTGTTCCTCTCTCCTGTCACTCTGTGTGTGGGTGTTGCTCTCTCCTGTCACTCTTTGTGTGGTTGTTGCTCTCTCCTGTCACTCTGTGTGTGGGTGTTGCTCTCTCTTGTTACTCTGTGTGTGTGGGTGTTGCTCTCTCCTGTCACTCTGTGTGTGTGGGTGTTGCTCTCTCCTGTCACTCGTTGTGTGTGGGTGTTGCTCTCTCCTGTCACTCTGTGTGTGTGGGTGTTGCTCTCTCCTGTCACTCTGTGTGTGTGGGTGTTGCTCTCTCTTGTCACTCTGTATGTGTGTGGGTGTTGCTTTCTCCTGTCACTCTGTGTGTGTGGGTGTTGCTCTCTCCTGTTACTCTGTGTGTGTGGGAGTTGCTCTCTGCTGTCACTCTGTGTGTGTGTGTGTTGCTCCCTCCTGTCACTGTGTGTGTGTGGGTGTTGCTCTCTCCTGTCACTCTGTGTGCGGGTGATGCTCTCTCCTGTCACTCTGTGTGTGTGGGTGTTGCTCTCTCCTGTCACTGTGTGTGTGTGGGTTTTGCTTCCTCCTGTCACTCTTTGTGTGGGTGTTGCTCACTCCTGTCACTCTGTGTGTGGGTGTTGCTCTCTCCTGTCACTAGGTGTGTGTGGGTGTTGCTCTCACCTGTCACTCTTTGTGTGGCGTTGCTCCCTCCTGTCACTCTGTGTATGTGGGATTTGTTCTCTCCTGTCACTCTGTGTGTGTGTGTGTTGCTCCCTCCTATCTCTGTGTGTGTGTCGGTGTTGCTCTCTCCTGTCTATCTGTGTGTGGGTGATGCTCTCTCCTGTCACTCTGTGTGTGTGGGTGTTGCTCTCTCCTGTCACTGTGTGTGTGTGGGTGTTGCTCCCTCCTGTCACTCTTTGTGTGGGTGTTGCTCTCTCCTGTCACTAGGTGTGTGTGGGTGTTGCTCTCTCCTATCACACTGTGTGCATGTGTGGGTGTTGCTCTCTCCTGTCACTCTGTGTGTGGTTGATGCTCTCTCCTGTCACTCTGTGTGTGTGGGTGTTGCTCCCTCCTGTCACTCTGTGTGTGTGTGTTTGTTGCTCTCTACTGTCACTGTGTGTGTTTCGTTGTTGCTCTCTTCTGTCACTGTTTGTGTGTGGGTGTTGCTCCCTCCTGTCACTCTTTGTGTGGGTGTTGTTCCCTCCCGTCACTCTGTTTTTGGTTGTTGCTTTCTCCTGTCACTAGGTGTGTGTGGGTGTTGCTCTCTCCTGTCACTCTTTGTGTGGGTGTTGCTCCCTCCTGTCACTCTGTGTGTGGGTGTTGCTCTCTCCTGTCACTCTGTGTATGTGTGAGTGTTGCTCTCTCCTGTCACTAGGTGTGTGTGGGTGTTGCTCTCTCTTGTCACTCTGTGTGTGTGAGTGTTGCTCTCTCCTGTCACTCTGTGTGTGGGTGTAGTTCCCTCCTGTCTCTGTGTGTGTGTGTGTGTGTTGATCTGTCCTGTCACTCTGTGTGTGGGTGTTCCTCTTTCCTGTCACTCTGTGTGTGGGTGTTGCACTCTCCTGTCACTCTTTGTGTGGTTGTTGCTCTCTCCTGTCACTCTGTGTTTGGGTGTTGCTCTCTCCTGTCACTCTGTGTGTGGGTGTTGCTCTCTCCTGTTACTCTGTGTGTGTGGTTGTTGCTCTCTCCTGTCACTCTGTGTGTGTGGGTGTTGCTCTTTCCTGTCATTCGTTGTGTGTGGGTGTTGCTCTCTCCTGTCACTCTGTGTGTGGGTGTTGCTCTCTCCTGTTACTCTGTGTGTGTGGGTGTTGCTCTCTCCTGTCACTCTGTGTGTGTGGGTGTTGCTCTCTCCTGTCATTCGTTGTGTGTGGGTGTTGCTCTCTCCTGTCACTCTGTGTGTGTGGGTGTTGCTCTCTTCTGTCACTCTGTGTGTGTGGGTGTTGCTATCTCTTGTCACTCTGTGTGTGTGGGTGTTGCTCTCTCATGTCACTCTGTGTGTGAGGGAGTTGCTCTCTCCTGTCACTCTGTGTGTGTGTGTGTGTTGCTCCCTCCTGTCACTGTGTGTGTGTGGGTGTTGCTCTCTCCTGTCACTCTGTGTGTGGGTGATGCTCTCTCCTGTCACTCTGTGTGTCTGCGTGTTGCTCTCTCCTGTCACTGTGTGTGTGTGGGTTTTGCTCCCTCCTGTCACTCATTGTGTGGGTGTTGCTCACTCCTGTCACTCTGTGTGTGGGTGTTGCTCTCTCCTGTCACTAGGTGTGTGTGGGTGTTGCTCTCACCTGTCACTCTTTGTGTGGGCGTTGCTCCCTCCTGTCACTCTGTGTGTGTGGGAGTTGTTCTCTCCTGTCACTCTGTGTGTGTGTGTGTTGCTCCCTCCTGTCTCTGTGTGTGTGTCGGTGTTGCTCTCTCCAGTCTCTCTGTGTGTGGGTGATGATCTCTCCTGTCACTCTGTGTGTGTTGGTGTTGCTCTCTCCTGTCAATGTGTGTGTGTGGGTGTTGCTCCCTCCTGTCAATCTTTTGTGGGTGTTGCTCTCTCCTGTCACCACGTGTGTGTGGGTGTTGCTCTCTCCTGTAACTCTATGTGTGGGTGCTGCTCCGTCCTGTCACTCTGTGTGTGGGTGTTGCTCTCTCCTGTCACTCTGTGTGTGTGTGAGTGTTGCTCTCTCCTGTCACTAGGTGTGTGTGGGTGTTGCTCTCTCCTGTCACTCTGTGTGTGTGAGTGTTGCTCTCTCCTGTCACTCTGTGCGTGGGTGTTGCTCTCTTCTGCCTCTCTGTGTGTGTGTGGGTGTTGATCTCTCCTGTCACTCTGTGTGTGGGCGTTCCTCTCTCCTGTCACTCTGTGTGTTGGTGTTGCTCTCTCCTGTCACTCTTTGTGTGGTTGTTGTTCCCTCCTGTCACTCTATGTGTGGGTGTTGCTCTCTCCTGTTACTCTGTGTGTGTGGGTGTTGCTCTCTCCTGTCACTCTGTGTGTGTGGGTGTTGCTCTCTCCTGTCACTCTTTGTGTGTGGGTTTTGCTCTCTCCTGTCACTCTGTGTGTGTGGGTGTTGCTCTCTCCTGTCACTCTGTGTGTGTGGGTGTTGCTCTCTCTCGTCACTCTGTATGTGTGTGGGTGTTGCTCTCTCCTGTCACACTGTGTGTGTGGGTGTTGCTCTCTCCTGTCACTGTGTGTGTGTGGGAGTTTCTCTCTTCTGACACTCTGTGTGTGTGTGTGTGTTGCTCCCTCCAGTCACTGCATGTGTGTGGGTGTTGCTTTTTCCAGTCACTCTGTGTGTGGGTGATGCTCTCTCCTGTCATTCTGTGTGTGTGGGTGTTGCTCTCTTTTGTCACTGTGTGTGTGTGTGTGTGTGTGTGTGTTGCTCCCTCCTGTCATTCTTTGTGTGGGTGTTGCTCCCTCCTGTCACTCTGTGTGTGGGTGTTGCTCTCTCCTGTCACTAGGTTTGTGTGGGTGTTGCTCTCTCCTGTCACTCATTGTGTGGGTGTTGCTCCCTCCTGACACTCTGTGTGTGGGTGTTGCTCTCTCCTGTCACTTTGTGTGTGTGTGAGTGTTGCTCTCTCATGTCACTAGGTGTGTGTGAGTGTTGCTCTCTCCTGTCACTCTGTGTGTGGGTGTTGCTCTCTCCTGTCTCTCTGTGTGTGTGTGTGTGGGTGTTGATCTCTCCTGTCGCTCTGTGTGTTGGTGTTGCTCTCTCCTGTCACTCTGTATCTGGGTGTTGCTCTCTCCAGTCATTCGTTGTGTGGTTGTTGCTCCCTCCTGTCACTCTGTGTTTGCGTGATTCTCTCTCCTGTTACTCTGTGTGTGTGGGTGTTGCTCTCTCCTGTCACTCTGTATGTGGGTGTTGCTCCCTCCTGTCACTCTGTTTGTTTGGGTGTTGCTCTCTCCTGTCACACTGCGTGCATGTGTGTTGCTCCCTCCTGTCACTCTGTGTGTGGGTGTTGCTCTCTCCTGTTACTCTGTGTGTGTGTGTGTTGCTCGCTCCTGTCACTCTGTGTGTGTGGGTGTTGCTCCCTCCTGTCACTCTGTGCGTGTGGGTGTTGCTCTCTCCTGCCACAGTGCGTGTGTGAGTGTTGCTCCCTCCTGTCACTCTGTGTGTGTGGGTGTTGCTCTCTCCAGTCACTCCGTGTGTGAGTGTTGCTCTCTCCTGTCACTCTGTGTGTGTGGGTGTTGCTCTCTCCTGTCACTCTGTGTGTGTGGGTGTTGCTCTCTCCTGTCACTCTGTGTCTGGGTGTTGCTCTCTCCTGTCAATCTGTGTGTGAGTGTTTCTCTCACCTGTCACTCTGTGTGTGGATGTTGCTCTCTCCTGTCACTCTGTGTGTGGGTGTTGCTCTCTCTTGTCACTCTGTGTGTGAGTGTTGCTCTCTCCTGTCACTCTGTGTGTGTGGGTGTTGCTCTCTCATGTCACTCTGTGTGTGTGGGAGTTGCTCTCTCCTGTCACTCTGTGTGTGTGTGTGTTGCTCCCTCCTGTCACTGTGTGTGTGTCGGTGTTGCTCTCTCCTGACACTCTTTGTGTGGGTGTTGCTCCCTCCTGTCACTCTGTGTTTCGGTGTTGCTCTCTCCTGTCACTAGGTGTGTGTGGGTGTTGCTATCTCCTGTCACTCTTTGTGTGGGTGTTGCTCCCTCTGTCACTCTGTGTGTTTGGGTGTTGCTCTCTCCTGTCACACTGTGTGCATGTGTGTTGCTCCCTCCTGTCACTGTGTGTGTGTGGGTGTTGCTCTCTCCTGTTACTCTGTGTGTGTGTGTGTTGTTCGCTCCTGTAACTCTGTGTGTGTGGGTGTTGCTCCCTCCTGTCACTCTGTGTGTGTGGGTGTTGCTCTCTCCTGCCACAGTGCGTGTGTGAGTGTTGCTCCCTCCTGTCACTCTGTGTGTGTGGGTGTTGCTCTCTCCTGACACTCTGTGTGTGAGTGTTGCTCTCTCCTGTCAGTCTGTGTGTGGGTGTTGCTCTCTCCTGTCAATCTGTGTGTGTGAATGTTGCTCTCTCCTGTCACTCTGTGTGTGTGTGTGTTGCTCCCTCCTGTCACTGTGTGTGTGTCGGTGTTGCTCTCTCCTGACACTCTTTGTGTGGGTGTTGCTCTCTCCTGTCACACTGTGTTTCGGTGTTGCTCTCTCCTGTCACTAGGTGTGTGTGGGTGTTGCTATCTCCTGTCACTCTTTGTGTGGGTGTTGCTCCCTCCTGTCACTCTGTGTGTGGGTGTTGCTCTCTCCTGTTACTCTGTGTGTGTGTGTGTTGCTCCCTCCTGTCACTCTGTGTGTGTGGGTGTTGCTCCCTCCTGTCACTCTGTGTGTGTGGGTGTTGCTCTCTCCTGCCACAGTGCGTGTGTGAGTGTTGCTCCCTCCTGTCACTCTGTGTGTGTGGGTGTTGCTCTCTCCTGACACTCTGTGTGTGAGTGTTGCTCTCTCCTGTCAGTCTGTGTGTGGGTGTTGCTCTCTCCTGTCACTCTGTGTGTGTGGATGTTGCTCTCTCCTGTCACTCTGTGTGTGGGTGTTGCTCTCTCCTGTCACTCTGTGTGTGTGTGGGTGTTGCTCTCTCCTGTCAATCTGTGTGTGAGTGTGTCTCTCACCTGTCACTCTGTGTGTGGGTGTTGCTCTCTCCTGTCACTCTGTGTGTGTGGGAGTTGCTCTCTCCTGTCACTCTGTGTGTGTGTGTGTGTTGCTCCCTCCTGTCACTGTGTGTGTGTCGGTGTTGCTCTCTTCTGTCACTCTGTGTGTTGTTGATGCTCTCTCCTGTCACTCTGTGTGTGTGTGTTGCTCTCTCCTGTCACTGTGTCTGTGTGGGTGTTGCTCCCTCCTGTCACTCATTGTGTGGGTGTTGTTCCCTCCTGTCACTCTGTGTTTGGGTGTTGCTCTCTCCTGTCACTAGGTGTGTGTGGGTGTTGCACTCTCCTGTCACTCTTTGTGTGGGTGTTGCTCCCTCCTGTCACTCTGTGTGTGGGTGTTGCTCTCTCCTGTCACTCTGTGTATGTGTGAGTGTTGCTCTCTCCTGTCACTAGGTGTGTGTGGGTGTTGCTCTCTCTTGTCACTCTGTGTGTGTGAGTGTTGCTCTTTCCTGTCACTCTGTGTGTGGGTGTAGTTCCCTCATGTCTCTGTGTGTGTGTGTGGGTGTTGATCTCTCCTGTCACTCTGTGTGTGGGTGTTGCTCTCTCCTGTCACTCTGTGTGTGGGTGTTGCTCTCTGCTGTTACTCTGTGTGTGTGGGTGTTGCTCTCTCCAGTCGCTCTGTGTGTGTGGGTGTTGCTCTCTCCTTTCACTCGTTGTGTGTGGGTGTTGCTCTCTCCTGTCACTCTGTGTGTGTGGGTGTTGCTCTCTCCTGTAACTCTGTGTGTGTGGGTGTTGCTCTCTCTTGTCACTCTGTATGTGTGTGGGTGTTGCTCTCTCCTGTCACTGTGTATGTGGGCGTTGCTCTCTCCTGTCACTCTATGTGTGTGTGAGTGTTGCTCTCTCCTTTCACTAGGTGTGTGTGGGTGTTGCTTTCTCCTTTCACTCTGTGTGTGTGAGTGTTGCTCTCTCCTGTCACTCTGTGTGCGTGTGTTGCTCTGTCCTGTCACTCTGTATGTGGGTGTTGCTCTCTCCTGTCACTCTTTGTGTGGTTGTTGCTCCCTCCTGTCACTCTGTGTGTGGGTGTTGCTCTTTCCTGTTACTCTGTGTGTGGGTTTTGCTCTCTCCTGTCACTGTGTATGTGGGTGTTGCTCTCTCCTGTCTCTGTGTGTGTGTGTGGGTGTTGCTCTCTCCTATCACTCTGTGTGTGTGAGTGTTGCTCTCTCCTGTCACTCTGTGTGTGAGTGTTTCTCTCACCTGTCACTCTGTGTGTGGGAGTTGCTCTTCCTGTCACTCTGTGTGTGGGTGTTGCTCTCTCCTGTCACTCTGTGTGTGAGTGTTGCACTCTCCTGTCACTCTGTGTGTGTGTGTGTTGCTCTCTCCTGTCACTCTGTGTGTGTGGGAGTTGCTCTCTCCTGTCACTCTGTGTGTGTGTGTGTTGCTCCCTCCTGTCACTGTGTGTGTGTCGGTGTTGCCCTCTACTGTCACTCTGTGTGCGGGTGATGCTCTCTCCTGTCACTCTGTGTGTGTGGGTGTTGCTCTCTTCTGTCACTGTGTTTTTGTGGGTGGTGCTCCCTCCTGTCACTCTTTGTGTGGGTGTTGCTCCCTCCTGTCACTCTGTGTTTGGGTGTTGCTCTCTCCTGTCACTAGGTATGTGTGGGTGTTGCTCTCTCCTGTCACTCTTTGTGTGGGCGTTACTCCCTCCTGTCACTCTGTGTGTGGGTGTTGCTATCTCCTGTCACTCTGTGTGTATGTGAGTGTTGCTCTCTCCTGTCACTAAGTGTGTGTGGGTGTTGCTCTCTCCTGTCACTCTGTGTGTGTGAGTGTTGCTCTCTCCTGTCACTCTGTGTGTGGGTGTTGCTCTCTCCTGTCTCTTTGTGTGTGTGGGTGTTGCTCTCTCCTGTCACTCTCTGTGTGGGTGTTGCTCTCTCCTGTCACTCTGTATGTGGGTGTTGCTCTCTCCTGTCACTCTTTGTGTGGTTGTTGCTCCCTCCTGTCACTCTGTGTGTGGGTGTTGCTCTCTCCTGTTACTCTGTGTCTGTGTGTGTTGCTCTCTCCTGTCACTGTGTATGTGGGTGTTGCTCTCTCCTGTCACTCTGTGTGTGTGTGAGTTGCTCTTTCCTGTCACTCAGTGTGTGTGTGTGTTGCTCCCTCCTGTCACTGTGTGTGTGTGGGTGTTGCTCTCTCCTGTCACTCTGTGTGTGGGTGATGCTCTCTCCTGTCACTCTCTGTGTGTGGGTGTTGCTCTCTCCTGTCACTGTGTATGTGGGTGTTGCTCTCTCCTGTCACTCTTTGTGTGGTTGTTGCTCCCTCCTGTCACTCTGTGTGTGGGTGTTGCTCTCTCCTGTTACTCTGTGTGTGTGGGTGTTGCTCTCTCCTGTCACTGTGTATGTTGGTGTTGCTCTCTCCTGTCACTCTGTGTGCGTGTGTGTTGCTCCCTCCTGTCACTCTGTGTGTGGGTGTTGCTCTCTCTTGTTACTCTGTGTGTGTGGGTGTTGCTCTCTCCTGTCACTCTGTGTGTGTGGGTGTTGGTCCCTCCTGTCACTCTGTGTGTGTGGATGTTGCTCTCTCCTGTCACTCTGTGTGCGTGTGTGTTGCTCCCTCCTGTCACTTTGTGTGTGGGTGTTGCCCTCTCCTGTTACTCTGTGTGTGTGGGTGTTGCTCTCTCCTGTCTCTCTGTGTGTGTGGGTGTTGCTCCCTCCTGTAACTCTGTGTGTTTGGGTGTTGCTCTCTCCTGTCACTCTGTGTGCATGGGTGTTGCTCCCTCCTGTCACTCTGTGTGTGGGTGTTGCTCTATCCTGTTACTCTGTGTGTTTGGGTGTTGCTCTCTCCTGTCACTGTGTATGTGGGTGTTGCTCTCTCCTGTCACTCTGTGTGTGTGGGTGTTGCAATCTCCTGTCACTCTGTGTGTGAGTGTTGCTCTCTACTGTCACTCTGTGTGTGTGGGTGTTGCAATCTCCTGTCACTCTGTGTGTGTGGGAGTTGCTCTCTCCTGTCACTCTGTGTGTGTGTGTGTTGCTCCCTCCTGTCACTGTGTGTGTGTCGGTGTTGCTCTCTCCTGTCACTCTGTGTGTGGGTGATGCTCTCTCCTGTCACTCTGTGTGTGTGGGTGATGCTCTCTCCTGTCACTGTGTGTGTGTGGGTGTTGCTCCCTCCTGTCATTCGTTGTGTGGGTGTTGCTCCCTCCTGTCACTCTGTGTGTGGGTGTTGCTCTCTCTTGTCGCTCTGTGTGTCTGAGTGTTGCTCTCTCCGGTCACTCTGTGTGTGGGTGTTGATCTCCCCTGTCACTCTGTGTGAGGGTGTTGCTCTCTCCTGTCACTCTTTGTGTGGTTGTTGCTCTCTCCTGTCACTCTGTGTGTGGGTGTTGTTCTCTCCGTTCACTTTGTGTGTTTGATTGTTGCTCTCTCCTGTCACTTCTGTGTGTGGGTCTTGCTCTCTCCTGTCTCTCTGTGTGTGTGGGTGTTGCTCTCTCCTGTCACTCTGTGTGCGTGTGTTGCTCTGTCCTGTCACTCTGTATGTGGGTGTTGCTCTCTCCTGTCACTCTTTGTGTGGTTGTGGATCCCTCCTGTCACTCTGTGTGTGGGTGTTGCTCTCTCCTGTTACTCTCTGTGTGTGGGTGTTGCTCTCTCCTGTCACTGTGTATGTGGGTGTTGCTGTCTCCTGTCACTCTGTGTGTGTGGGAGTTGCTCTCTCCTGTCACTCTGTGTGTGTGTGTGCTGCTCCCTCCTGTCACTGTGTGTGTGTGGATGTTGCTCTCTCCTGTCACCGTGTGCGTGTGGGTGTTGCTCTCTCCTGTCACTGTGTGTGTGTGGGTTTTGCTCCCTACTGTCACTCTTTGTGTGGGTGTTGCTCCCTCCTGTCTCTCTGTGTGTGTGGGTGTTGCTCCCTCCTGTCACTCTGTGTGTGGGTGTTGCTCTCTCCTGTTACTCTGTGTGTGTGGGTGTTGCTCTCTCCTGTCTCTCTGTGTGTGTGGGTGTTGCTCCATCCTGTCACTCTGTGTGTTTGGGTGTTGCTCTCTCCTGTCACTCTGTGTGCGTGTGTGTTGCTCCCTCCTGTCACTCTGTGTGTGGGTGTTGCTCACTCCTGTTACTCTGTATGTGTGTGTGTTGCTCTCTCCTGTCACTCTGTGTGTGTGGGTGTTGCTCCATCCTGTCACTCTGTGTGTGTGGGTGTTGCTCTCTAATGCCACTGTGCGTGTGTGAATGTTGCTCCCTCCTGTCACTCTGTGTGTGTGGGTGTTGCTCTCTCCTGTCACTCTGTGTGTGGGTGTTGCTCTCTCCTGTCACTCTGTGTGTGGGTGTTGCTCTCTCCTGTCACTCTGTGTGTGTGGGTGTTGCTCTCTCCTGTCACTCTGTGTGTGGGTGTTGCACTCTCCTGTCACTCTGTGTGTGTGTGGGTGTTGCTCTCTCCTATCACTCTGTGTGTGTGAGTGTTGCTCTCTCCTGTCACTCTGTGTGTGAGTGTTTCTCTCACCTGTCACTCTGTGTGTGGGAGTTGCTCTTCCTGTCACTCTGTGTGTGGGTGTTGCTCTCTCCTGTCACTCTGTGTGTGAGTGATGCACTCTCCTGTCACTCTGTGTGTGTGGGTGTTGCTCTCTCCTGTCACTCTGTGTGTTTGGGAGTTGCTCTCTCCTGTCACTCTGTGTGTGTGTGTGTTGCTCCCTCCTGTCACTGTGTGTGTGTCGGTGTTGCCCTCTCCTGTCACTCTGTGTGCGGGTGATGCTCTCTCCTGTCACTCTGTGTGTGTTGGTGTTGCTCTCTTCTGTCACTGTGTTTTTGTGGGTGTTGCTCCATCCTGTCACTCTTTGTGTGGGTGTTGCTCCCTCCTGTCACTCTGTGTTTGGGTGTTGCTCTCTCCTGTCACTAGGTGTGTGTGGGTGTTGCTCTCTCCTGTCACTCTTTGTGTGGGCGTTGCTCCCTCCTGTCACTCTGTGTGTGGGTGTTGCTCTATCCTGTCACTCTGTGTGTATGTGAGTGTTGCTCTCTCCTGTCACTAGGTGTGTGTGGGTGTTGCTCTCTCCTGTCACTCTGTGTGTGTGAGTGTTGCTCTCTCCTGTCACTCTGTGTGTGGGTGTTGCTCTTCCTGTCTCTCTGTGTGTGTGGGTGTTGCTCTCTCCTTCACTCTGTGTGTGGGTGTTGCTCTCTCCTGTCACTCTGTATGTGGGTGTTGCTCTCTCCTGTCACTCTTTGCGTTGTTGTTGCTACCTCCTGTCACTCTGTGTGTGGGTGTTGCTCTCTCCTGTTACTCTGTGTCTGTGTGTGTTGCTCTCTCCTGTCACAGTGTATGTGGGTGTTGCTCTCTCCTGTCACTCTGTGTGTGTGTGAGTTGCTCTTTCCTGTCACTCAGTGTGTGTGTGTGTTGCTCCATCCTGTCACTGTGTGTGTGTGGGTGTTGCTCTCTCCTGTCACTCTGTTTGTGGGTGATGCTCGCTCCTGTCACTCTCTGTGTGTGGGTGTTGCTCTCTCCTGTCACTGTGTATGTGGGTGTTGCTCTCTCCTGTCACTCTTTGTGTGGTTGTTGCTCCCTCCTGTCACTCTGTGTGTGGGTGTTGCTCTCTCTTGTTACTCTGTGTGTGTGGGTGTTGCTGTCTCCTGTCACTCTGTGTGCGTGTGTGTTGCTCTTTCCTGTCACTCTGTGTGTGGGTGTTGCTCTCTGTTGTTACTCTGTTTGTGTGGGTGTTGCTCTCTCCTGTCACTCTGTGTGTGTGGGTGTTGGTCCCTCCTGTCACTCTGTGTGTGTGGGTGTTGCTCTCTCCTGTCACTCTGTGTGCGTGTGTGTTGCTCCCTCCTGTCACTTTGTGTGTGGGTGTTGCTCTCTCCTGTTACTCTGTGTGTGTGGGTGTTGCTCTCTCCTGTCTCTCTGTTTGTGTGGGTGTTGCTCCCTCCTGTAACTCTGTGTGTTTGGGTGTTGCTCTCTCCTGTCACTCTGTGTGCATGTGTGTTGCTCCCTCCTATCACTCTGTGTGTGGGTGTTGCTCTATCCTCTTACTCTGTGTGTTTGGGTGTTGCTCTCTCCTGTCACTGTGTATGTGGGTGTTGCTCTCTCCTGTCACTCTGTGTGTGTGGGTTTTGCAATCTCCTGTCACTCTGTGTGTGAGTGTTGCTCTCTACTGTCACTCTGTGTGTGTGGGTGTTGCAATCACCTGTCACTCTGTGTGTGTGGGAGTTGCTCTTTCCTGTCGCTCTGTGTGTGTGTGTGTTGCTCCCTCCTGTCACTGTGTGTGTGTCGGTGTTGCTCTCTCCTGTCACTCTGTGTGTGGGTGATGCTCTCTCCTGTCACTCTGTGTGTGTGGGTGATGCTCTCTCCTGTCACTGTGTGTGTGTGGGTGTTGCTCCCTCCTGTCATTCTTTGTGTGGGTGTTGCTCCCTCCTGTCACTCTGTGTGTGGGTGTTGCTCTCTCTTGTCACTCTGTGTGTGTGAGTGTTCCTCTCTCCTGTCACTCTGTGTGTGTGTGTTGCTCTCTCCTGTCTCTCTGTATGTGTGTGGGTGTTGATCTCTCCGGTCACTCTGTGTGTGGGTGTTGCTCTCTCCTGTCACTCTGTGTGAGGGTGTTACTCTCTCCTGTCACTCTTTGTGTGGTTGTTGCTCTCTCCTGTCACTCTGTGTGTGGGTTTTGGTCTCTCCGTTCACTCTGTGTGTGTGAGTGTTGCTCTCTCCTTTCACTTCTGTGTGTGGGTCTTGCTCTCTCCTGTCTCTCTGTGTGTGTGGGTGTTGCTCTCTCCTGTCTCTCTGTGTGCGTGTGTTGCTCTGTCCTGTCACTCTGTATGTGGGTGTTGCTCTCTCCTGTCACTCTTTGTGTGGTTGTTGCTCCCTCCTGTCACTCTGTGTGTGGGTGTTGCTCTCTCCTGTTACTCTCTGTGTGTGGGTGTTGCTCTCTCCTGTCACTGTGTATGTGGGTGTTGCTGTCTCCTGTCACTCTGTGTGTGTATTAGTTGCTCTCTCCTGTCACTCTGTGTGTGTGTGTGTTGCTCCCTCCTGTCACTGTGTGTGTGTGGATGTTGCTCTCTCCTGTCACCATGTGCGTGTGGGTGTTGCTCTCTCCTGTCACTGTGTGTGTGTGGGTTTTGCTCCCTACTGTCACTCTTTGTGTGGGTGTTGCTCCCTCCTGTCTCTCTGTGTGTGTGGGTGTTGCTCTCTCCTGTCACTCTGTGTGTGGGTGTTGCTCTCTCCTGTCACTCTGTATGTGGTTGCTGCTCTCTCCTGTCACACTTTGTGTGGTTGTTGCTCCCTCCTGTCACTCCGTGTGTGGGTGTTGCTCTCTCCTGTCACTAGGTGTGTGTGGGTGTTGCTCTCTCCTGTCACTCTTTGTGTGGGCGTTGCTCCCTCCTGTCACTCTGTGTGTGGGTGTTGCTCTATCCTGTCACTCTGTGTGCGGGTGTTGCTCCCTCCTGTCACTCTGTGTTTGGGTGTTGCTCTCTCCTGTCACTAGGTGTGTGTGGGTGTTGCTCTCTCCTGTCACTCTTTGTGTGGGCGTTGCTCCCTCCTGTCACTCTGTGTGTGGGTGTTGCTCTATCCTGTCACTCTGTGTGTATGTGAGTGTTGCTCTCTCCTGTCACTAGGTGTGTGTGGGTGTTGCTCTCTCCTGTCACTCTGTGTGTGTGAGTGTTGCTCTCTCCTGTCACTCTGTGTGTGGGTGTTGCTCTCTCCTTCACTCTGTGTGTGTGTGTTGCTCTCTCCTGTCACTCTGTATGTGGGTGTTGCTCTCTCCTGTCACTCTTTGTGTTGTTGTTGCTACCTCCTGTCACTCTGTGTGTGGGTGTTGCTCTCTCCTGTTACTCTGTGTCTGTGTGTGTTGCTCTCTCCTGTCACAGTGTATGTGGGTGTTGCTCTCTCCTGTCACTCTGTGTGTGTGTGAGTTGCTCTTTCCTGTCACTCAGTGTGTGTGTGTGTTGCTCCATCCTGTCACTGTGTGTGTGTGGGTGTTGCTCTCTCCTGTCACTCTGTTTGTGGGTGATGCTCGCTCCTGTCACTCTCTGTGTGTGGGTGTTGCTCTCTCCTGTCACTGTGTATGTGGGTGTTGCTCTCTCCTGTCACTCTTTGTGTGGTTGTTGCTCCCTCCTGTCACTCTGTGTGTGGGTGTTGCTCTCTCTTGTTACTCTGTGTGTGTGGGTGTTGCTGTCTCCTGTCACTCTGTGTGCGTGTGTGTTGCTCCCTCCTGTCACTCTGTGTGTGGGTGTTGCTCTCTGTTGTTACTCTGTGTGTGTGGGTGTTGCTCTCTCCTGTCACTCTGTGTGTGTGGGTGTTGGTCCCTCCTGTCACTCTGTGTGTGTGGGTGTTGCTCTCTCCTGTCACTCTGTGTGCGTGTGTGTTGCTCCCTCCTGTCACTTTGTGTGTGGGTGTTGCTCTCTCCTGTTACTCTGTGTGTGTGGGTGTTGCTCTCTCCTGTCTCTCTGTGTGTGTGGGTGTTGCTCCCTCCTGTAACTCTGTGTGTTTGGGTGTTGCTCTCTCCTGTCACTCTGTGTGCATTTGTGTTGCTCCCTCCTATCACTCTGTGTGTGGGTGTTGCTCTATCCTCTTACTCTGTATATTTGGGTGTTGCTCTCTCCTGTCACTGTGTATGTGGGTGTTGCTCTCTCCTGTCACTCTGTGTGTGTGGGTTTTGCAATCTCCTGTCACTCTGTGTGTGAGTGTTGCTCTCTACTGTCACTCTGTGTGTGTGGGTGTTGCAATCACCTGTCACTCTGTGTGTGTGGGAGTTGCTCTTTCCTGTCGCTCTGTGTGTGTGTGTGTTGCTCCCTCCTGTCACTGTGTGTGTGTGGGTGTTGCTCCCTCCTGTCATTCTTTGTGTGGGTGTTGCTCCCTCCTGTCACTCTGTGTGTGGGTGTTGCTCTCTCTTGTCACTCTGTGTGTGTGAGTGTTCCTCTCTCCTGTCACTCTGTGTGTGGGTGTTGCTCTCTCCTGTCTCTCTGTATGTGTGTGGGTGTTGATCTCTCCGGTCACTCTGTGTGTGGGTGTTGCTCTCTCCTGTCACTCTGTGTGAGGGTGTTACTCTCTCCTGTCACTCTTTGTGTGGTTGTTGCTCTCTCCTGTCACACTGTGTGTGGGTGTTGGTCTCTCCGTTCACTCTGTGTGTGTGAGTGTTGCTCTCTCCTTTCACTTCTGTGTGTGGGTCTTGCTCTCTCCTGTCTCTCTGTGTGTGTGGGTGTTGCTCTCTCCTGTCTCTCTGTGTGCGTGTGTTGCTCTGTCCTGTCACTCTGTATGTGGGTGTTGCTCTCTCCTGTCACTCTTTGTGTGGTTGTTGCTCCCTCCTGTCACTCTGTGTGTGGGTGTTGCTCTCTCCTGTTACTCTCTGTGTGTGGGTGTTGCTCTCTCCTGTCACTGTGTATGTGGGTGTTGCTGTCTCCTGTCACTCCGTGTGTGTATTAGTTGCTCTCTCCTGTCACTCTGTGTGTGTGTGTGTTGCTCCCTCCTGTCACTGTGTGTGTGTGGATGTTGCTCTCTCCTGTCACCATGTGCGTGTGGGTGTTGCTCTCTCCTGTCTCTCTGTATGTGTGTGGGTGTTGATCTCTCCGGTCACTCTGTGTGTGGGTGTTGCTCTCTCCTGTCACTCTGTGTGAGGGTGTTACTCTCTCCTGTCACTCTTTGTGTGGTTGTTGCTCTCTCCTGTCACACTGTGTGTGGGTGTTGGTCTCTCCGTTCACTCTGTGTGTGTGAGTGTTGCTCTCTCCTTTCACTTCTGTGTGTGGGTCTTGCTCTCTCCTGTCTCTCTGTGTGTGTGGGTGTTGCTCTCTCCTGTCTCTCTGTGTGCGTGTGTTGCTCTGTCCTGTCACTCTGTATGTGGGTGTTGCTCTCTCCTGTCACTCTTTGTGTGGTTGTTGCTCCCTCCTGTCACTCTGTGTGTGGGTGTTGCTCTCTCCTGTTACTCTCTGTGTGTGGGTGTTGCTCTCTCCTGTCACTGTGTATGTGGGTGTTGCTGTCTCCTGTCACTCCGTGTGTGTATTAGTTGCTCTCTCCTGTCACTCTGTGTGTGTGTGTGTTGCTCCCTCCTGTCACTGTGTGTGTGTGGATGTTGCTCTCTCCTGTCACCATGTGCGTGTGGGTGTTGCTCTCTCCTGTCACTGTGTGTGTGTGGGTTTTGCTCCCTACTGTCACTCTTTGTGTGGGTGTTGCTCTCTCCTGTCACTCTGTGTGTGGGTGTTGCTCTCTCCTGTCACTCTGTATGTGGTTGCTGCTCTCTCCTGTCACACTTTGTGTGGTTGTTGCTCCCTCCTGTCACTCCGTGTGTGGGTGTTGCTCTCTCCTGTTACTCTGTGTGTGTGGGTGTTGCTCTCTCCTGTCATTGTGTATGTGGGTGTTGCTCTCTCCTGTCACTCTGTGTGCGTGTGTGTTGCTCCCTCCTGTCACTCTGTGTGTGGGTGTTGCTCTCTCCTGTTACTCTGTGTGTGTGGGTGTTGCTCTATCCTGTCACTCTGTGTGTGTGGGTGTTGCTCCCTCCTGTCACTCTGTCTGTGTGGGTGTTGCTCTCTCCTGTCACTCTGTGTGCGTGTGTGTTGCTCCCTCCTGTCACTGTGTGTGTGTGGGTGTTGCTCTCTCCTGTTACTCTGTGTGTGTGGGTGTTGCTCTCTCCTGTCTCTCTGTGTGTGTGGGTGTTGCTCCCTCCTGTCACTCTGTGTGTTTGGGTGTTGCTCTCTCCTGTCACTCTGTGTGCGTGTGTGTTGCTCCCTCCTGTCACTCTGTGTGTGGGTGTTGCTCTCTCCTGTTACTCTGTGTGTGTGTGTGTTGCTCTCTCCTGTCACTCTGTGTGTGTGGGTGTTGCTCCCTCCTGTCACTCTGTGTGTGCGGGTGTTGCTCTCTACTGCCACTGTGCGTGTTTGAGTGTTCCTACCTCCTGTCACGCTGTGTGTGTGGGTGTTGCTCTCTCCTATCACTCTGTGTGTGTGGGTTTTGCTCTCTCCTGTCACTCTGTGTGTGAGTGTTTCTCTCACCTGTCACTCTGTGTCTGCGTGTTGCTCTTCTTGTCACTCTGTGTGTGGGTGTTGCTCTCTCCTGTCACTCTGTGTGTGAGTGTTGCTCTCTCCTGTCACTCTGTGTGTGTGGGTGTTGCTCACTCCTGTCACTCTGTGTGTGTGGAGTTGCTCGCTCCTGTCACTCTGTGTGTGTGTGTGTTGCTCCCTCCTGTCACTGTGTGTGTGTCGGTGTTGCTCTCTCCTGTCACTCTGTGTGTGGGTGATGTTCTCTCCTGTCACTCTGTGTGTGTGGGTGTTGCTCTCTTCTGTCACTGTGTGTGTGTGGGTGTTGCTCCCTCCTGTCACTCTTTGTGTGGGTGTTGCTCCCTCCTGTCACTCTGTGTTTGGGTGTTGCTCTCTCCTGTCACTAGTTGTGTGTGGGTGTTGCTCTCTCCAGTCACTCTTTGTGTGTGTGAGTTTTGCTCTCTCCTGTCACTCGATGTGTGTGGGTGTTGCTCTCTCCTGTCACTCTGTTTGTGTGAGTGTTGCTCTCTCCTGTCTCTCTGTGTGTGTGGGTGTTGCACTCTCCTGTCACTCTGTGTGTGGGTGTTACTCTCTCCTGTCACTCTGTATGTGGGTGTTGCTCTCTCCTGTTACTCTTTGTGTGGTTGTTGCTCCCTCCTGTCACTCTGTGTGTGGGTGTTGCTCTCTCCTGTCTCTCTGTGTGTGTGGGTGTTACTCCCTCCTGTAACTCTGTGTGTTTGGGTGTTGCTCTCTCCTGTCACTGTGTGTGCATGTGTGTTGCTCCCTCCTATCACTCTGTGTGTGGGTGTTGCTCTATCCTCTTACTCTGTGTATGTGGGTGTTGCTCTCTCCTCTCACTGTGTATGTGGGTGTTGCTCTCTCCTGTCACTCTGTGTGTGTGGGTTTTGCAATCTCCTGTCACTCTGTGTGTGAGTGTTGCTCTCTACTGTCACTCTGTGTGTGTGGGTGTTGCAATCACCTGTCACTCTGTGTGTGTGGGAGTAGCTCTTTCCTGTCGCTCTGTGTGTGTGTGTGTTGCTCCCTCCTGTCACTGTGTGTGTGTCGGTGTTGCTCTCTCCTGTCACTCTGTGTGTGGGTGATGCTCTCTCCTGTCACTCTATGTGTGTGGGTGATGCTCTCTCCTGTCACTGTGTGTGTGTGGGTGTTGCTCCCTCCTGTCATTCTTTGTGTGGGTGTTGCTCCCTCCTGTCACTCTGTGTGTGGGTGTTGCTCTCTCTTGTCACTCTGTGTGTGTGAGTGTTGCTCTCTCCTGTCACTCTGTGTGTGGGTGTTGCTCTCTCCTGTCTCTCTGTATGTGTGTGGGTGTTGATCTCTCCGGTCACTCTGTGTGTGGGTGTTGCTCTCTCCTGTCACTCTGTGTGAGGGTGTTACTCTCTCCTGTCACTCTGTGTGTGGTTGCTGCTCTCTCCTGTCACTCTGTGTGTGGTTGCTGCTCTCTCCTGTCACACTTTGTGTGGTTGTTGCTCCCTCCTGTCACTCCGTGTGTGGGTGTTGCTCTCTCCTGTTACTCTGTGTGTGTGGGTGTTGCTCTCTCCTGTCATTGTGTATGTGGGTGTTGCTCTCTCCTGTCACTCTGTGTGCGTGTGTGTTGCTCCCTCCTGTCACTCTGTGTGTGGGTGTTGCTCTCTCCTGTTACTCTGTGTGTGTGGGTGTTGCTCTCTCCTGTCACTCTGTGTGTGTGGGTGTTGCTCCCTCCTGTCACTCTGTCTGTGTGGGTGTTGCTCTCTCCTGTCACTCTGTGTGCGTGTGTGTTGCTCCCTCCTGTCACTGTGTGTGTGTGGGTGTTGCTCTCTCCTGTTACTCTGTGTGTGTGGGTGTTGCTCTCTCCTGTCTCTCTGTGTGTGTGGGTGTTGCTCCCACCTGTCACTCTGTGTGTTTGGGTGTTGCTCTCTCCTGTCACTCTGTGTGCGTGTGTGTTGCTCTCTCCTGTCACTCTGTGTGTGTGGGTGTTGCTCCCTCCTGTCACTCTGTGTGTGTGGGTGTTGCTCTCTACTGCCACTGTGCGTGTGTGAGTGTTCCTACCTCCTGTCACTCTGTGTGTGGGTGTTGCTCTCTTCTGTCACTGTGTGTGTGTCGGTGTTGCTCCCTCCTGTCACTCTTTGTGTGGGTGTTGCTCCCTCCTGTCACTCTGTGTTTGGGTGTTGCTCTCTCCTGTCACTAGGTGTGTGTGGGTGTTGCTCTCTCCAGTCACTCTTTGTGGGGGCGTTACTCCCTCCTGTCACTCTGTGTGTGGGTGTTGCTCTCTCCTGTCACTCTGTGTGTGTGTGAGTTTTGCTCTCTCCTGTCACTCGGTGTGTGTGGGTGTTGCTTTCTCCTGTCACTCTGTTTGTGTGAGTGTTGCTCTCTCCTGTCTCTCTGTGTGTGTGGGTGTTGCACTCTCCTGTCACTCTGTGTGTGGGTGTTGCTCTCTCCTGTCACTCTGTATGTGGGTGTTGCTCTCTCCTGTTACTCTTTGTGTGGTTGTTGCTCCCTCCTGTCACTCTGTGTGTGGGTGTTGCTCTCTCCTGTTACTCTGTGTGTGGGGTGTTGCTCTCTCCTGTCACTGTGTATGTGGGTGTTGCTCTCTCCTGTCACTCTGTTTGTGTGTGAGTTGCTCTCTCCTGTCACTCAGTGTGTGTGTGTGTTGCTCCCTACTGTCAGTGTGTGTGTGTGGGTGTTGCTCTCTCCTGTCACTCTGTGTGTGGGTGATGCGCTCTCCTGTCACTCTCTGTGTGTGGGTGTTGCTCTCTCCTGTCACTGTGTGTGTGGGGGTTTTGCTCCCTCCTGTCACTCTTTGTGTGGGTGTTGCTCCCTCCCGTCACTCTGTGTGTGGGTGTTGCTCTCTCCTGTCACTAGGTGTGTCTGGGTGTTGCTCTCTCCTGTCACTAGGTGTGTGTGGGTGTTGCTCCCTCCCGTCACTCTGTGTGTGGGTGTTGCTCTCTCCTGTCACTAGGTGTGTGTGAGTGTTGCTCTCTCCTGTCACTACGTGTGTGTGGGTGTTGCTCTCTCCTGTCACTCTGTGTGTGGGTGTTGCTCTCTCCTGTCTCTCTGTGTGTGTGGGTGTTGCTCTCTCCTGTCACTCTGTGTGGGGGTGTTGCTCTCTCCTGTCACTCTGTATGTGGGTGTTGCTCTCTCCTGTCACTATTTGTGTGGTTGATGCTCCCTCCTGTCACTCTGTGTGTGGGTGTTGCTCTCTCCTGTCACTCTGTGTGCGTGTGTGTTGCTCCCTCCTGTCACTCTGTGTGTGGGTGTTGCTCTCTCTTGTTACTCTGTATGTGTGGGTGTTGCTCTCTCCTATCACTCTGTGTGTGTGGGTGTTGTTCCCTCCTGTCACTCTGTGTGTGTGGGTGTTGCTCTCTCCTGTCACTCTGTGTGCGTGTGTGTTGCTCCCTCCTGTCACTTTGTGTGTGGGTGTTGCTCTCTCCTGTTACTCTGTGTGTGTGGGTGTTGCTCTCTCCTGTCTCTCTGTGTGTGTGGGTGTTGCTCCCTCCTGTCACTCTGTGTGTTTGGGTGTTGCTCTCTCCTGTCACTCTGTGTGCATGTGTGTTGCTCCCTCCTGTCACTCTGTGTTTGGGTGTTGCTCTCTCCTGTCACTAGGTGTGTGTGGGTGTTGCTCTCTCCTGTCACTCTTTGTGTCTGCGTTGCTCCCTATTGTCACTCTGTGTGTAGGTGTTGCTCTCTCCTGTCACTCTGTGTGTGTGTGAGTGTTGCTCTCTCCTGTCACTAGGTGTGTGTGGGTGTTGCTCTCTCCTGTCACTCTGTGTGTGTGAGTGTTGCTCCCTCCTGTCACTCTGTGTCTGGGTGTTGCTCTCTCCTGTCACTCTGTATGTGAGTGTTGCTCTCTCCTGTCACTCTTTGTGTGGTTGTTGCTCCCTCCTGTCATTCTGTGTGTGGTTGTTGCTCTCTCCTGTTACTCTGTGTGTGTGGGTGTTGCTCTCTCCTGTCACTGTGTATGTGGGTGTTGCTCTCTCCTGTCACTCTGTGTGTGTGTGAGTTGCTCTCTCCTGTCACTCAGTGTGTGTGTGTGTTGCTCCCTCCTGTCACTGTGTGTGTGTGGGTGTTGCTCTCTCCTGTCACTCTGTGTGTGGGTGATGCTCTCTCCTGTCACTCTCTGTGTGTGGGTGTTGCTCTCTCCTGTCACTGTGTGTGTGGGGGTTTTGCTCCCTCCTGTCACTCTTTGTGTGCGTGTTGCTCCCTCCTGTCACTTTGTGTGTGGGTGTTGCTCTCTCCTGTCACTAGGTGTGTGTGGGTGTTGCTCTCTCCTGTCACTCTTTGTGTGGGCGTTCTCCCTCCTGTCACTTTGTGTGTGGGTGTTGCTCTCTCCTGTCACTCTGTGTGTGTGTGAGTGTTGCTCTCTCCTGTCACTAGGTGTGTTTGGGTGTTGCTCTCTCCTGTCACTCTGTGTGTGGGTGTTGCTCTCTCCTGTCACTCTTTGTGTGGTTGATGCTCCCTCCTGTCACTCTGTGTGTGGGTGTTGCTCTCTCCTGTCACTCTGTATGTGGGTGTTGCACTTTCCTGTCACTCTGTGTGCGTGTGTGTTGCTCCCTCCTGTCACTCTGTGTGTGGGTGTTGGTCTCTCTTGTTACTCTTTGTGTGTGGGTGTTGCTCTCTCCTGTCACTCTGTGTGTGTGGGTGTTGCTCCCTCCTGTCACTCTGTGTGTGTGGCTGTTGCTCTCTCCTGTCACTCTGTGTGCATGTGTGTTGCTCCCTCCTGTCACTTTGTGTGTTGGTGTTGCTCTCTCCTGTTACTCTGTGTGTGTGGGTGTTGCTCTCTCCTGTCTCTCTTGTGTGTGTGGGTGTTGCTCCCTACTGTCACTCTGTGTGTTTGGGTGTTGCTCTCTCCTGTCACTCTGTGTGCATGTGTGTTGCTCCCTCCTGTCACTCTGTGTGTGGGTGTTGCTCTATCCTGTTACTCAGTGTGTGTGGGTGTTGCTCTCTCCTGTCACTGTGTATGTGGGTGTTGCTCTCTCCTGTCACTCTTTGTGCTTGTGTGTTGCTCCCTCCTGTCACTCTGTGTGTGTGTGTGTTGCTCTCTCCTGTTACTCTGTGTGTGTGGGTGTTGCTCTCTCCTATCATTCTGTTTGTGTTGGTGTTGCTCCCTCCTGTCACTGTGTGTGTGTGGGTGTTGCTCTCTCCTGTCCCTCTGTGTGCGTGTGTTTTGCTCCCTCCTGTCACTCAGTGTGTGGGTGTTACTCACTCCTGTTACTCTGTGTGTGGGAGTTGCTCACTCCTGTCACTCTGTGTGTGTGTGTGTTGCTATCTCCTGTCACTGTGTATGTGGTTGTTGCTCTCTCCTGTCACTCTGTGTGTGTGAGTGTTGCTCCCTCCTGTCACTCTGTGTGTGTGTGTGTTGCTCCCTCCTGTCACTGTGTGTGTGTCGGTGTTGCTCTCTCCTGTCACTCTGTGTGTGGGTGATGCTCTCTCCGGTCACTCTGTGTGTGTGGGTGATGCTCTCTCCTGTCACTGTGTGTGTGTGGGTCTTGCTCCCTCCTGTCACTCTTTGTGTGGGTGTTGCTCCCTCCTGTCACTCTGTGTGTGGGTGTTGCTCTCTCTTGTCACTCTGTGTGTGTGAGTGTTGCTCTCTCCTGTCACTCTGTGTGTGGGTGTTGCACTCTCCTGTCTCTCTGTATGAGTGTGGGTTTTGATATATCCGGTCACTCTGTGTGTGGGTGTTGCTCTCTCCTGTCACTCTGTGTGAGGGTGTTGCTCTCTCCTGTCACTCTTTGTGTGGTTGTTGCTCTCTCCTGTGTCTCTGTGTGTGGGTGTTGCTCTCTCCTATTACTCTGTGTGTGTGGGTGTTGCTCTCTCCTGTCACTCTGTGTGTGTGGGTGTTGCTCTCTCCTGTCACTCTTTGTGTGTGGGTGTTGCTCTCTCCTGTCACTCTGTGTGTGTGGGTGTTGCACTCTCCCATCACTCTGTGTCTGTGGGTGTTGCTCTCTCTTGTCACTCTGTGTGTGTGTGTGTTGCTCTCTCTTGTCACTCTGTATGTGTGTGGGTGTTGCTCTCTCCGATCACTCTGTGTGTTTGGATGTTGCTCTCTCCTGTCACTCTGTGTGTGTGGGAGTTGCTCTCTCCTGTCACTCTGTGTGTGTGTGTTCGCTCTTTCCTGTCTCTGTGTGTGTGTGGGTGTTGCTCTCTCCTGTCACTCTGTGTGTGGGTGATGCTCTCTCCTGTCACTCTGTGTGTGTGGGTGTTGCTCTCTCCTGTCACTGTGTGTGTGTGGGTTTTGCTCCCTCCTGTCACTCTTTGTGTCGGTGTTGCTCCCTCCTGTCACTCTGTGTGAGGGTGTTGCTCTCTCCTGTCACTAGGTGTGTGTGGGTGTTGCTCTCTCCTGTCACTCTGTGTGCGTGTGTGTTGCTCCCTCCTGTTACTCGGTGTGTGGGTGTTCCTCTCTCCTGTTACTCTGTGTGTGTGGGTGTTGCTCTCTCCTGTCACTGTGTATGTGGTTGTTTCTCTCTCCTGTCACTCTGTGTGTGGGTGTTCCTCACTCCTGTTACTCTGTGTGTGTAGGTGTTGCTCCCTCCTGTCACTCTGTTTGTGTGGGTGTTGCGCTCTCCTGCCACTGTGCGTGTGTGAGTGTTGCTCCCTCCTGTCACTCTGTGTGTGTGGGTGTTGCTCTCTCCTGTCACTCTGTGTGTGAGTGTTGCTCTCTCCTGTCACACTGTGTGTGGGTGTTGCTCTCTTCTGTCACTCTGTGTGTGTGGGTGTTGCTCTCTCCTGTCACTCTGTGTGTGAGTGTTGCTATCTCCTGTCACACTGTGTGTGGGTGTTGCTCTCTTCTGTCACTCTGTGTGTGTGGGTGTTGCTCTCTCCTGTCACTCTGTGTGTGGATGTTGCACTCTCCTGTCACTAGGTGTGTGTGGTTGTTGCTCTCTCCTGTCACTCTTTGTGTGGGCGTTACTCCCTCCTATCACTTTGTGTGGGTGTTGCTCTCTCCTGTCACTCTGTGTGTGTGTGAGTGTTGCTCTCTCCTGTCACTAGGTGTGTGTGTGGGTGTAGCTCTCTCCTGTCACTCTGTGTGTGTGAGTGTTGCTCTCTGCTGTCACTCTGTGTGTGGGTGTTGCTCTCTCATGTCTCTCTGTGTGTGTGGGTGTTGCTCTCTCCTGTCACTCTTTGTGTGGTTGTTGCTCCCTCCTGTCACTCTGTGTGTGGGTGTTGCTCTCTCCTGTTACTCTGTGTGTGTGGGTGTTGCTCTCTCCTGTCACTGTGTATGTTGGTGTTGCTCTGTCCTGTCACTCTGTGTGCGTGTGTGTTGCTCCCTCCTGTCACTCTGTGTGTGGGTGTTGCTCTCTCCTGTTACTTTGTGTGTGTGGGTGTTGCTCTCTTCTGTCACTCTGTGTGTGGGGGTGTTGCTCACTCCTGTCACTCTGTGTGTTTGGGTGTTGCTCTCTCCTGTCACTCTGTGTGCGTGTGTGTTGCTCCCTCCTGTCACTCTGTGTGTGGGTGTTGCTCTCTCCTGTTACTCTGTGTGTGTGGGTGTTGCTCTCTCCTGTCACTCTGTTTGCGTGTGTGTTGCTCCCTCCTGTCACTCTTTGTGTGGGTGTTGCTCTCTCCTGTTACTCTGTGTGTGTGGGTGTTGCTCTCTCCTGTCACTCTGTGTGTGTGGGTGTTGCTCCCTCCTGTCACTCTGTGTGTGTGGGTGTTGCTCTCTCCTGTCACTCTGTGTGCGTGTGTGTTGCTCCCTCCTGTCACTCTGTGTGTGGGTGTTGCTCTCTCCTGTTACTCTGTGTGTGTGGGTGTTGCTCCCTCCTGTCACTCTGTGTGTGTGGGTGTTGTGCTCTCGTGCCACTGTGCGTGTGTGATTGTTGCTCCCTCCTGTCACTCTGTGTGTGTGGGTGTTGCTCTCTCCTGTCAGTCTGTGAGTGAGTGTTGCTCTCTCCTGTCGCTCTGTGTGTGGGTGTTGCTCTCTTCTGTCACTCTGTGTGTGTGGGTGTTGCTCTCTCCTGTCACTCTGTGTGTGGGTGTTGCACTCTCCTGTCACTCTGTGTGTGTGTGGGTGTTGCTCTCTCCTATCACTCTGTGTGTGTGGGTGTTGCTCTCTCCTTTCACTCGTTGTGTGTGAGTGTTTCTCTCACCTGTCAATCTGTGTGTAGGTGTTGCTCTCTCCTGTCACTCTGTGTGTGTGTGAGTGTTGCTCTCTCCTGTCACTAGGTGTGTGTGGGTGTTGCTCTCTCCTGTCACTCTGTGTGTGTGAGTGTTGCTCCCTCCTGTCACTCTGTGTGTGGGTGTTGCTCTCTCCAGTCACTCTGTGTCTGGGTGTTGCTCTCTCCTGTCACTCTGTATGTGGGTGTTGCTCTCTCCTGTCACTCTTTGTGTGGTTGTTGCTCCCTCCTGTCACTCTGTGTGTGGTTGTTGCTCTCTCCTGTTACTCTGTGTGTGTGGGTGTTGCTCTCTCCTGTCACTGTGTATGTGTGTGTTGCTTTCTCCTGTCACTCTGTGTGTGGTTGTTGCTCTCTCCTGTTACTCTGTGTGTGTGGGTGTTGCTCTCTCCTGTCACTGTGTATGTGTGTGTTGCTTTCTCCTGTCACTCTGTGTGTGGGTGATGCTCTCTCCTGTCACTCTGTGTGTGGGTGTTGCTCTCTCCTGTCACTAGGTGTGTGTGGGTGTTGCTCTCTCCTGTCACTCTTTGTGTGGGCGTTACTCCCTCCTGTCACTTTGTGTGTGGGTGTTGCTCTCTCCTGTCACTCTGTGTGTGTGTGAGTGTTGCTCTCTCCTGTCACTAGGTGTGTTTGGGTGTTGCTCTCTCCTGTCACTCTGTGTGTGGGTGTTGCTCTCTCCTGTCACTCTGTGTGTGGGTGTTGCTCTCTCCTGTCACTCTTTGTGTGGTTGATGCTCCCTCCTGTCACTCTGTGTGTGGGTGTTGCTCTCTCCTGTCACTCTGTATGTGGGTGTTGCACTCTCCTGTCACTCTGTGTGCGTCTGTGTTGCTCCCTCCTGTCACTCTGTGTGTGGGTGTTGGTCTCTCTTGTTACTCTTTGTGTGTGGGTGTTGCTCTCTCCTGTCACTCTGTGTGTGTGGGTGTTGCTCCCTCCTGTCACTCTGTGTGTGTGGCTGTTGCTCTCTCCTGTCACTCTGTGTGCATGTGTGTTGCTCCCTCCTGTCACTTTGTGTGTTGGTGTTGCTCTCTCCTGTTACTCTGTGTGTGTGGGTGTTGCTCTCTCCTGTCTCTCTTGTGTGTGTGGGTGTTGCTCCCTACTGTCACTCTGTGTGTTTGGGTGTTGCTCTCTCCTGTCACTCTGTGTGTGTGTGTGTTGCTCTCTCCTGTTACTCTGTGTGTGTGGGTGTTGCTCTCTCCTATCACTCTGTTTGTGTTGGTGTTGCTCCCTCCTGTCACTGTGTGTGTGTGGGTGTTGCTCTCTCCTGTCACTCTGTGTGCGTGTGTTTTGCTCCCTCCTGTCACTCAGTGTGTGGGTGTTCCTCACTCCTGTTACTCTGTGTGTGGGAGTTGCTCACTCCTGTCACTCTGTGTGTGTGTGTGTTGCTATCTCCTGTCACTGTGTATGTGGTTGTTGCTCTCTCCTGTCACTCTGTGTGTGTGAGTGTTGCTCCCTCCTGTCACTCTGTGTGTGTGTGTGTTGCTCCCTCCTGTCACTGTGTGTGTGTCGGTGTTGCTCTCTCCTGTCACTCTGTGTGTGGGTGATGCTCTCTCCTGTCACTCTGTGTGTGTGGGTGATGCTCTCTCCTGTCACTGTGTGTGTGTGGGTCTTGCTCCCTCCTGTCACTCTTTGTGTGGGTGTTGCTCCCTCCTGTCACTCTGTGTGTGGGTGTTGCTCTCTCTTGTCACTCTGTGTGTGTGAGTGTTGCTCTCTCCTGTCACTCTGTGTGTGGGTGTTGCACTCTCCTGTCTCTCTGTATGTGTGTGGGTTTTGATATATCCGGTCACTCTGTGTGTGGGTGTTGCTCTCTCCTGTCACTCTGTGTGAGGGTGTTGCTCTCTCCTGTCACTCTTTGTGTGGTTGTTGCTCTCTCCTGTGTCTCTGTGTGTGGGTGTTGCTCTCTCCTATTACTCTGTGTGTGTGGGTGTTGCTCTCTCCTGTCACTCTGTGTGTGTGGGTGTTGCTCTCTCCTGTCACTCTTTGTGTGTGGGTGTTGCTCTCTCCTGTCACTCTGTGTGTGTGGGTGTTGCACTCTCCCATCACTCTGTGTCTGTGGGTGTTGCTCTCTCTTGTCACTCTGTGTGTGTGTGTGTTGCTCTCTCTTGTCACTCTGTATGTGTGTGGGTGTTCCTCTCTCCGATCACTCTATGTGTTTGGATGTTGCTCTCTCCTGTCACTCTGTGTGTGTGGGAGTTGCTCTCTCCTGTCACTCTGTGTGTGGGTGATGCTCTCTCCTGTCACTCTGTGTGTGTGGGTGTTGCTCTCTCCTGTCACTGTGTGTGTGTGGGTTTTGCTCCCTCCTGTCACTCTTTGTGTGGGTGTTGCTCCCTCCTGTCACTCTGTGTGAGGGTGTTGCTCTCTCCTGTCACTAGGTGTGTGTGGGTGTTGCTCTCTCCTGTCACTCTGTGTGCGTGTGTGTTGCTCCCTCCTGTTACTCTGTGTGTGGGTGTTCCTCTCTCCTGTTACTCTGTGTGTGTGGGTGTTGCTCTCTCCTGTCACTGTGTATGTGGTTGTTTCTCTCTCCTGTCACTCTGTGTGTGGGTGTTCCTCACTCCTGTTACTCTGTGTGTGTAGGTGTTGCTCCCTCCTGTCACTCTGTGTGTGTGGGTGTTGCGCTCTCCTGCCACTGTGCGTGTGTGAGTGTTGCTCCCTCCTGTCACTCTGTGTGTGTGGGTGTTGCTCTCTCCTGTCACTCTGTGTGTGTGGGTGTTGCTCTCTCCTGTCACTCTGTGTGTGAGTGTTGCTCTCTCCTGTCACACTGTGTGTTGGTGTTGCTCTCTCCTGTCACTCTGTGTGTGAGTGTTGCTATCTCCTGTCACACTGTGTGTGGGTGTTGCTCTCTTCTGTCACTCTGTGTGTGTGGGTGTTGCTCTCTCCTGTCACTCTGTGTGTGGATGTTGCACTCTCCTGTCACTAGGTGTGTGTGGTTGTTGCTCTCTCCTGTCACTCTTTGTGTGGGCGTTACTCACTCCTGTCACTTTGTGTGGGTGTTGCTCTCTCCTGTCACTCTGTGTGTGTGTGAGTGTTGCTCTCTCCTGTCACTAGGTGTGTGTGTGGTTGTAGCTCTCTCCTGTCACTCTGTGTGTGTGAGTGTTGCTCTCTGCTGTCACTCTGTGTGTGGGTGTTGCTCTCTCCTGTCTCTCTGTGTGTGTGGGTGTTGCTCTCTCCTGTCACTCTTTGTGTGGTTGTTGCTCCCTCCTGTCACTCTGTGTGTGGGTGTTGCTCTCTCCTGTTACTCTGTGTGTGTGGGTGTTGCTCTCTCCTGTCACTGTGTATGTTGGTGTTGCTCTGTCCTGTCACTCTGTGTGCGTGTGTGTTGCTCCCTCCTGTCACTCTGTGTGTGGGTGTTGCTCTCTCCTGTTACTCTGTGTGTGTGGGTGTTGCTCTCTTCTGTCACTCTGTGTGTGGGGGTGTTGCTCACTCCTGTCACTCTGTGTGTGTGGGTGTTGCTCTCTCCTGTCACTCTGTGTGTGTAGGTGTTGCTCCCTCCTGTCACTCTGTGTGTGGGAGTTGCTCTCTCCTATTACTCTGTGTGTGTGGGTGTTGCTCTCTCCTGTCTCTGTGTGTGTGTGGGTGTTGCTCCCTCCTGTCACTCTGTGTGTGGGTGTTGCTCTCTCCTGTTACTCTGTGTGTGTGGGTGTTGCTCTCTTCTGTCACTCTGTGTGTGGGGGTGTTGCTCCCTCCTGTCACTCTGTGTGTGTGGGTGTTGCTCTCTCCTGTCACTCTGGGTGTGTATGTGTTGCTCCCTCCTGTCACTCTGTGTGTGGGAGTTGCTCTCTCCTATTACTCTGTGTGTGTGGGTGTTGCTCTCTCCTGTCTCTGTGTGTGTGTGGGTGTTGCTCCCTCCTGTCACTCTGTGTGTTTGGGTGTTGCTCTCTCCTGTCACTCTGTGTGCGTGTGTGTTGCTCCCTCCTGTCACTCTGTGTGTGGGTGTTGCTCTCTCCTGTTACTCTGTGTGTGTGGGTGTTGCTCTCTCCTGTCACTCTGTTTGCGTGTGTGTTGCTCCCTCCTGTCACTCTTTGTGTGGGTGTTGCTCTCTCCTGTTACTCTGTGTGTGTGGGTGTTGCTCTCTCCTGTCACTCTGTGTGTGTGGGTGTTGCTCCCTCCTGTCACTCTGTGTGTGTGGGTGTTGCTCTCTCCTTTCACTCTGTGTGCGTGTGTGTTGCTCCCTCCTGTCACTCTGTGTGTGGGTGTTGCTCTCTCCTGTTACTCTGTGTGTGTGGGTGTTGCTCCCTCCTGTCACTCTGTGTGTGTGGGTGTTGTGCTCTCGTGCCACTGTGCGTGTGTGATTGTTGCTCCCTCCTGTCACTCTGTGTGTGTGGGTGTTGCTCTCTCCTGTCAGTCTGTGAGTGAGTGTTGCTCTCTCCTGTCGCTCTGTGTGTGGGTGTTGCTCTCTTCTGTCACTCTGTGTGTGTGGGTGTTGCTCTCTCCTGTCACTCTGTGTGTGGGTGTTGCACTCTCCTGTCACTTTGTGTGTGTGTGGGTGTTGCTCTCTCCTATCACTCTGTGTGTGTGGGTGTTGCTCTCTCCATTCACTCGTTGTGTGTGTGTTTCTCTCACCTGTCAATCTGTGTGTGGGTGTTGCTCTCTCCTGTCACTCTGTGTGTGGGAGTTGCTCGCTTCTGTCACTCTGTGTGTGTTTGTGTTGCTCTCTCCTGTCACTGTGTATGTGGTTGTTGCTCTCTCCTGTCACTCTGTGTGTGTGGGTGTTGCTCCCTCCTGTCACTCTGTGTGTGTGTGTTTTGCTCCCTCCTGTCACTGTGTGTGTGTCGGTGTTGCTCTCTCCTGTCACTCTGTGTGTGGGTGATGCTCTCTCCTGTCACTGTGTGTGTGGGTGATGCTCTCTCCTGTCACTGTGTGTGTGTGGGTCTTGCTCCCTCCTGTCACTCTTTGTGTGGGGGTTGCTCCCTCCTGTCACTCTGTGTGTGGGTGTTGCTCTCTCTTGTCACTCTGTGTGTGTGAGTGTTGCTCTCTCCTGTCACTCTGTGTGTGGGTGTTGCTCTCTCCTGTCTCTCTGTATGTGTGTGGGTTTTGATCTCTCCGGTCACTCTGTGTGTGGGTGTTGCTCTCTCCTGTCACTCTGTGTGAGGGTGTTGCTCTCTCCTGTCACTCTTTGTGTGGTTGTTGCTCTCTCCTGTGTCTCTGTGTGTGGCTGTTGCTCTCTCCTGTTACTCTGTGTGTGTGGGTGTTGCTCTCTCCTGTCACTCTGTGTGTGTGGGTGTTGCTCTCTCCTGTCACTCTTTGTGTGTGGGTGTTGCTCTCTCCTGTCACTCTGTGTGTGTTGGTGTTGCACTCTCCCATCACTCTGTGTCTGTGGGTGTTGCTCTCTCTTGTCACTCTGTGTGTGTGTGTGTTGCTCTCTCTTGTCACTCTGTATGTATGTGGGTGTTGCTCTCTCCGATCACTCTGTGTGTTTGGATGTTGCTCTCTCCTGTCACTCTGTGTGTGTGGGAGTTGCTCTCTCCTGTCACTCTGTGTGTGTGTGTGTTGCTCTTTCCTGTCTCTGTGTGTGTGTTGGTGTTGCTCTCTCCTGTCCATCGTGTGTGGGTGATGCTCTCTCCTGTCACTCTGTGTGTGTGGGTGTTGCTCTCTCCTGTCACTGTGTGTGTGTGGGTTTTGCTCCCTGCTGTCACTCTTTGTGTGGGTGTTGCTCCCTCCTGTCACTCTGTGTGAGGGTGTTGCTCTCTCCTGTCACTAGGTGTGTGTGGGTGTTGCTCTCTCCTGTCACTCTGTGTGCGTGTGTGTTGCTCCCTCCTGTCACTCTGTGTGTGGGTGTTGCTCTCTCCTGTTACTCTGTGTGTGTGGGTGTTGCTCTCTCCTGTCACTGTGTATGTGGTTGTTGCTCCCTCCTGTCACTCTGTGTGTGTGAGTGTTGCTCTCTCCTGCCACTGTGCTTGTGTGAGTGTTGCTCCCTCCTGTCACTCTGTGTGTGTGGGTGTTGCTCTCTCCTGTCACTCTCTGTGTGAGTGTTGCTCTCTCCTGTCACTATGTGTGTGGGTGTTGCTCTCTTCTGTCACTCTGTGTGTGGGTGTTGCTCTCTCCTGTCACTCTGTGTGTGTGGGTGTTTTTCTCTCCTGTCACTGTGTGTGTGTGGGTGTTCCTCCCTCCTGACACTCTTTGTGTGGTTTTTGCTCCCTTCTGTCACTCTGTGTATGAGTGTTGCTCTCTCTTGTCACTCTGTGTGTGTGAGTGTTGCTCTCTCCTGTCACTCTATGTGTGGGTGTTGCTCTCTCCTGTCACTCTATGTGTGGGTGTTGCTCTCTCCTGTCTCTCTGTGTGTGTGTGGGTGTTGATCTCTCCGGTCACTCTGTGTGTGGGTGTTGCTCTCTCCTGTCACTCTGTGTGTGGGTGTTGCTCTCTGCTGTCACTCTTTGTGTGGTTGTTGCTCTCTCCTGTCACTCTGTGTGTGTGTGTTGCTCTCTCCTGTTACTCTGTGTGTGTGGGTGTTGCTCTCTCCTGTCACTCTGTGTGTGTGTGTGTTGCTCTCTCCTGTCACTCTTTGTGTGTGGGTGTTGCTCTCTCCAGTCACTCTGTGTGTGTGGGTGTTGCTCTCTCCTGTCACTCTGTGTGTGTGGTTGTTGCTGTCTATTGTCACTCTGTATGTGTGTGGGTGTTGCTCTCTCCTGTCACTCTGTGTGTGTGGATGTTGCTCTCTCCTGTATCTGTGTGTGTGTGGGAGTTGCTCTCTCCTGTCACTCTGTGTGTGTGTGTGTTGCTCCCTCCTGTCACTATTTGTGTGTGGGTGCTGCTATCTCCTGTCACTCTGTGTGTGGGTGATGCTCTCTCCTGTCACTCTGTGCGTGTGGGTGTTGCTCTCTCCTTTCACTGTGTGTGTCTGGGTTTTGCTCCCTCCTGTCACTGTGTGTGTGTGGGTGTTGCTCTCTCCTGTCACTCTTTGTGTGGGTGTTGCTTCCTCCTGTCACTCTGCGTGTGGGTTTTGCTCTCTCCTGTCACTCTGTGTGTGTGTGAGTGTTGCTCTCTCCTGTCACTAGGTGTGTGTGGGTGATGCTCTCTCCTGTCAATCTGTGTGTGTGAGTGGTGCTCTTTCCTCACTCTGTGTGAGGGTGTTGCTCTCTTCTGTCTCTCTTTGTGTGTGTGTGTTCCTCTCTCCTGTCACCCTGTGTGTGGGTGTTGCTCTCTCCTGTCACTCTGTATGTGGGTGTTGCTCTCTCCTGTCACTCTTTGTGTGGTTGTTGCTCCCTCCTGTCACTCTGTGTGTGGGTGTTGCTCTCTCCTGTTACTCTGTGTGTGTGGGTGTTGCTCCCTCCTGTCACTGTGTATGTGGGTGTTGCTCTCTCCTGTCACTCTGTGTGCGTCTGTGTTGCTCCCTCCTGTCACTCTGTGTGTGGGTGTTGCTCTTTCCTGTTACTCCGTGTGTGTGGGTGTTGCTCTCTCCTGTCACTGTGTATGTGGATGTTGCGCTCTCCTGTCACTCTGTGTGCGTGTGTGTTGCTCCCTCCTGTCACTCAGTGTGTGGGTGTTGCTCCATCCTTTCACTCTGTGTGTGGGTGTTGCTCTCTCATGTTACTCTTTGTGTGTGGCTCTTGCTCTCTCCTGTCACTCTGTGTGTGTGAGTGTTGCTCTCTCCTGTCACTCTGTGTGTGTGGGTGATGCTGTCTCCTGTCACTCTGTGTGTTTGGGTGTTGCTCTCTCCTGTCACTCTGTGTGCGTGTGTGTTGCTCCCTCCTGTCACTCTGTGTGTGGGGGTGTTGCTCTCTCCTGTCACTCTGTGTGTGGGTGTTGCTCTCTCCTGTTACTCTGTGTGTGTGGGTGTTGCTCTCTCCTGTCACTGTGTCTGTGGGTGTTGCTCTCTCCTGTCACTCTGTGTGCGTGTGTGTTGCTCCCTCCTGTCACTCTGTTTTTGGGTGTTACTCTCTCCTGTTACTCTGTGTGTGTGGGTGTTGCTCTCTCCTGTCACTCTGTGTGTGTGGGCGTTTCTCCCTCCTGTCACTCAGTGTGTGGGTGTTGCTCCCTCCTGTCACTCTGTGTGTGAGTGTTGCTCTCTCCTGTTACTCTGTGTGTGTGGGTGTTGCTCTCTCTTTGTCACTCTGTGTGTGTGAGTGTTGCTCTCTCCTGTCACTCTCTGTGCGTGGGTGATGCTCTCTCCTGTCACTCTGTGTTTGGGTGTTGCTCTCATTGTCACTCTGTGTGCGTGTGTGTTGCTCCCTCCTGTCACTCTGTGTGTGGGTGTTCCTCTCTCCTGTTACTCTGTGTGTGTGGGTGTTGCTCTCTCCTGTCACTCTGTGTGTGTGGGTGTTGCTCCCTCCTGTCACTCAGTGTGTGGGTGTTGCTCCCTCCTGTCACTCTGTGTGTGGGTGTTGCTCTCTCCTGTTACTCTGTGTGTGTGTGTGTTGCTCTCTCCTGTCACTCTGTGTGTGTGAGTGTTGCCCTCTCCTGTCACTCTGTGTGTGTGGGTGATGCTCTCTCCTGTCACTCTGTGTGTTTGGGTGTTGCTCTCTCCTGTCACTCTGTGTGCGTGTGTGTTGCTCCCTCCTGTCACTCTGTGTGTGTGGGTGTTGCTCTCTCCTGTCACTCTGTGTGTGGGTGTTGCTCTCTCCTGTCACTCTGTGTGTGTGTGTTGCTCTCTCCTGTTACTCTGTGTGTGTGGGTGTTGCTCTCTCCTGTCACTGTGTATGTGGGTGTTGCTCTCTCCTGTCACTCTGTGTGCGTGTGTGTTGCTCTCTCTTGTCACTCTGTATGTATGTGGGTGTTGCTCTCTCCGATCACTCTGTGTGTTTGGATGTTGCTCTCTCCTGTCACTCTGTGTGTGTGGGAGTTGCTCTCTCCTGTCACTCTGTGTGTGTGTGTGTTGCTCTTTCCTGTCTCTGTGTGTGTGTTGGTGTTGCTCTCTCCTGTCACTCGTGTGTGGGTGATGCTCTCTCCTGTCACTCTGTGTGTGTGGGTGTTGCTCTCTCCTGTCACTGTGTGTGTGTGGGTTTTGCTCCCTGCTGTCACTCTTTGTGTGGGTGTTGCTCCCTCCTGTCACTCTGTGTGAGGGTGTTGCTCTCTCCTGTCACTAGGTGTGTGTGGGTGTTGCTCTCTCCTGTCACTCTGTGTGCGTGTGTGTTGCTCCCTCCTGTCACTCTGTGTGTGGGTGTTGCTCTCTCCTGTTACTCTGTGTGTGTGGGTGTTGCTCTCTCCTGTCACTGTGTATGTGGTTGTTGCTCCCTCCTGTCACTCTGTGTGTGTGAGTGTTGCTCTCTCCTGCCACTGTGCTTGTGTGAGTGTTGCTCCCTCCTGTCACTCTGTGTGTGTGGGTGTTGCTCTCTCCTGTCACTCTCTGTGTGAGTGTTGCTCTCTCCTGTCACTATGTGTGTGGGTGTTGCTCTCTTCTGTCACTCTGTGTGTGGGTGTTGCTCTCTCCTGTCACTCTGTGTGTGTGGGTGTTTTTCTCTCCTGTCACTGTGTGTGTGTGGGTGTTCCTCCCTCCTGACACTCTTTGTGTGGTTTTTGCTCCCTTCTGTCACTCTGTGTATGAGTGTTGCTCTCTCTTGTCACTCTGTGTGTGTGAGTGTTGCTCTCTCCTGTCACTCTATGTGTGGGTGTTGCTCTCTCCTGTCACTCTATGTGTGGGTGTTGCTCTCTCCTGTCTCTCTGTGTGTGTGTGGGTGTTGATCTCTCCGGTCACTCTGTGTGTGGGTGTTGCTCTCTCCTGTCACTCTGTGTGTGGGTGTTGCTCTCTGCTGTCACTCTTTGTGTGGTTGTTGCTCTCTCCTGTCACTCTGTGTGTGTGTGTTGCTCTCTCCTGTTACTCTGTGTGTGTGGGTGTTGCTCTCTCCTGTCACTCTGTGTGTGTGTGTGTTGCTCTCTCCTGTCACTCTTTGTGTGTGGGTGTTGCTCTCTCCAGTCACTCTGTGTGTGTGGGTGTTGCTCTCTCCTGTCACTCTGTGTGTGTGGTTGTTGCTGTCTATTGTCACTCTGTATGTGTGTGGGTGTTGCTCTCTCCTGTCACTCTGTGTGTGTGGATGTTGCTCTCTCCTGTATCTGTGTGTGTGTGGGAGTTGCTCTCTCCTGTCACTCTGTGTGTGTGTGTGTTGCTCCCTCCTGTCACTATTTGTGTGTGGGTGCTGCTATCTCCTGTCACTCTGTGTGTGGGTGATGCTCTCTCCTGTCACTCTGTGCGTGTGGGTGTTGCTCTCTCCTTTCACTGTGTGTGTCTGGGTTTTGCTCCCTCCTGTCACTGTGTGTGTGTGGGTGTTGCTCTCTCCTGTCACTCTTTGTGTGGGTGTTGCTTCCTCCTGTCACTCTGCGTGTGGGTTTTGCTCTCTCCTGTCACTCTGTGTGTGTGTGAGTGTTGCTCTCTCCTGTCACTAGGTGTGTGTGGGTGATGCTCTCTCCTGTCAATCTGTGTGTGTGAGTGGTGCTCTTTCCTCACTCTGTGTGTGGGTGTTGCTCTCTTCTGTCTCTCTTTGTGTGTGTGTGTTCCTCTCTCCTGTCACCCTGTGTGTGGGTGTTGCTCTCTCCTGTCACTCTGTATGTGGGTGTTGCTCTCTCCTGTCACTCTTTGTGTGGTTGTTGCTCCCTCCTGTCACTCTGTGTGTGGGTGTTGCTCTCTCCTGTTACTCTGTGTGTGTGGGTGTTGCTCCCTCCTGTCACTGTGTATGTGGGTGTTGCTCTCTCCTGTCACTCTGTGTGCGTCTGTGTTGCTCCCTCCTGTCACTCTGTGTGTGGGTGTTGCTCTTTCCTGTTACTCCGTGTGTGTGGGTGTTGCTCTCTCCTGTCACTGTGTATGTGGATGTTGTGCTCTCCTGTCACTCTGTGTGCGTGTGTGTTGCTCCCTCCTGTCACTCAGTGTGTGGGTGTTGCTCCATCCTTTCACTCTGTGTGTGGGTGTTGCTCTCTCATGTTACTCTTTGTGTGTGGCTCTTGCTCTCTCCTGTCACTCTGTGTGTGTGAGTGTTGCTCTCTCCTGTCACTCTGTGTGTGTGGGTGATGCTGTCTCCTGTCACTCTGTGTGTTTGGGTGTTGCTCTCTCCTGTCACTCTGTGTGCGTGTGTGTTGCTCCCTCCTGTCACTCTGTGTGTGTGGGTGTTGCTCTCTCCTGTCACTCTGTGTGTGGGTGTTGCTCTCTCCTGTTACTCTGTGTGTGTGGGTGTTGCTCTCTCCTGTCACTGTGTCTGTGGGTGTTGCTCTCTCCTGTCACTCTGTGTGCGTGTGTGTTGCTCCCTCCTGTCACTCTGTTTTTGGGTGTTACTCTCTCCTGTTACTCTGTGTGTGTGGGTGTTGCTCTCTCCTGTCACTCTGTGTGTGTGGGCGTTTCTCCCTCCTGTCACTCAGTGTGTGGGTGTTGCTCCCTCCTGTCACTCTGTGTGTGAGTGTTGCTCTCTCCTGTTACTCTGTGTGTGTGGGTGTTGCTCTCTCTTTGTCACTCTGTGTGTGTGAGTGTTGCTCTCTCCTGTCACTCTCTGTGCGTGGGTGATGCTCTCTCCTGTCACTCTGTGTTTGGGTGTTGCTCTCATTGTCACTCTGTGTGCGTGTGTGTTGCTCCCTCCTGTCACTCTGTGTGTGGGTGTTGCTCTCTCCTGTTACTCTGTGTGTGTGGGTGTTGCTCTCTCCTGTCACTCTGTGTGTGTGGGTGTTGCTCCCTCCTGTCACTCAGTGTGTGGGTGTTGCTCCCTCCTGTCACTCTGTGTGTGTGTGTTGCTCTCTCCTGTTACTCTGTGTGTGTGGGTGTTGCTCTCTCCTGTCACTGTGTATGTGGGTGTTGCTCTCTCCTGTCACTCTGTGTGCGTGTGTGTTTCTCCCTCCTGTCACTATGTGTGTGTGTGTTGCTCTCTCCTGTTACTCTGTGTGTGTGGGTGTTGCTCTCTCCTGTCACTCTGTGTGTGTGGGTGTTGCTCCCTCTTGTCACTCAGTGTGTGGGTGTTGCTCCCTCCTGTCACTGTGTGTGTGGGTGTTGCTCTCTCCTGTTACTCTATGTGTGTGGGTGTTGCTCTCTCCTGTCACTGTGTATGTGGTTGTTGCTCTCTCCTGTCACTCTGTGTGTGTGGATGTTGCTCCCTCCTGTCACTCTGTGTGTGTGGGTGTTGCTCTCTCCTGCCACTGTGCGTGTGTGAGTGTTGCTCCCTCCTGTCACTCTGTGTGTGTGGGTGTTGCTCTCTCCTGTCACTCTGTGTGTGAGTGTTTCTCTCACCTGTCACTCTGTGTGTGGGTGTTGCTCTCTCCTGTCACTCTGTGTGTGGGTGTTGCTCTCTCATGTTACTCTTTGTGTGTGGGTCTTGCTCTCTCCTTTCACTCTGTGTGTGTGAGTGTTGCTCTCTCCTGTCACTCTGTGTGTGTGGGTGATGCTGTCTCCTGTCACTCTGTGTGTTTGGGTGTTGCTCTCTCCTGTCACTCTGTGTGCGTGTGTGTTGCTCCCTCCTGTCACTCTGTTTTTGGGTGTTGCTCTCTCCTGTTACTCTGTGTGTGTGGGTGTTGCTCTCTCCTGTCCCTCTGTGTGTGTGGGCGTTGCTCCCTCCTGTCACTCAGTGTGTGGGTGTTGCTCCCTCCTGTCACTCTGTGTGTGGGTGTTGCTCTCTCCTGTTACTCTGTGTGTGTGTGTGTGTTGCTCTCTCTTTGTCACTCTGTGTGTGTGAGTGTTGCTCTCTCCTGTCACTCTCTGTGTGTGGGTGATGCTCTCTCCTGTCACTCTGTGTTTGGGTGTTGCTCTCATTGTCACTCTGTGTGCGTGTGTGTTGCTCCCTCCTGTCACTCTGTGTGTGGGTGTTGCTCTCTCCTGTTACTCTGTGTGTGTGGGTTTTGCTCTCTCCTGTCACTCTGTGTGTGTGGGTGTTGCTCCCTCCTGTCACTCAGTGTGTGGGTGTTGCTCCCTCCTGTCACTCTGTGTGTGGGTGTTGCTCTCTCCTGTTACTCTGTGTGTGTGTGTGTTGCTCTCTCTTGTCACTCTGTGTGTGTGAGTGTTGCTCTCTCCTGTCACTCTGTGTGTGTGGGTGATGCTCTCTCCTGTCACACTGTGTGTTTGGGTGTTGCTCTCTCCTGTCACTCTGTGTGCGTGTGTGTTGCTCCCTCCTGTCACTCTGTGTGTGTGGGTGTTGCTCTCTCCTGTCACTCTGTGTGTGGGTGTTGCTCTCTCTTGTTACTCTGTGTGTGTGGGTGTTGCTCTCTCCTGTCACTGTGTATGTGGGTGTTGCTCTCTCCTGTCACTCTGTGTGCGTGTGTGTTGCTCCCTCCTGTCACTATGTGTGTGGGTGTTGCTCTCTCCTGTTACTCTGTGTGTGTGGGTGTTGCTCTCTCCTGTCACTCTGTGTGTGTGGGTGATGCTCCCTCTTGTCAATCAGTGTGTGGGTGTTGCTCCCTCCTGTCACTCTGTGTGTGGGTGTTGCTCTCTCCTGTTACTCTGTGTGTGTGGGTGTTGCTCTCTCCTGTCACTGTGTATGTGGTTGTTGCTCTCTCCTGTCACTCTGTGTGTGTGGATGTTGCTCCCTCCTGTCACTTTGTGTGTGTGGGTGTTGCTCTCTCCTGCCACTGTGCGTGTGTGAGTGTTGCTCCCTCCTGTCACTCTGTGTGTGTGGGTGTTGCTCTCTCCTGTCACTCTGTGTGTGAGTGTTGCTCTCTCCTGTCACTCTGTGTGTGGGTGTTGCTCTCTTCTGTCACTCTGTGTGTGGGTGATGCTCTCTCCTGTCACTCTGTGTGTGTGGGTGTTGCTCTCTCCTGTCACTGTGTGTATGTGGGTGGTCCTCCCTTCTGACACTCTTTGTGTGGGTGTTGCGCCCTCCTGTCACTCTGTGTATGGGTGTTGCTCTCTCTTGTCACTCTGTGTGTGTGAGTGTTGCTCTCTCCTGTCACTCTCTGTGTGGGTGTTGATATCCTGTCACTCTGTGTGTGTGGGTGTTGATATCCTGTCACTCTGTGTGTGAGTGTTGCTCTCTCCTGTCTCTCTGTGTGTGTGTGGGTGTTGATCTCTCCGGTCACTCTGTGTGTGGGTGTTGCTCTCTCCTGTCACTCTGTATGTGGGTGTTGCTCTCTCTTGTCACTCTTTGTGTGGTTGTTGCTCTCTCCTTCACTCTGTGTGTGGGTGTTGCTCTCTCCTGTTACTCTGTGTGTGTGGGTGTTGCTCTCTCCTGTCACTCTGTGTCTGTGGGTGTTGCTCTCTCCTGTCACTCTGTGTGCGTGTGTGTTGCTCCCTCCTGTCACTCTGTTTTTGGGTGTTACTCTCTCCTGTTACTCTGTGTGTGTGGGTGTTGCTCTCTCCTGTCACTCTGTGTGTGTGGGCGTTTCTCCCTCCTGTCACTCAGTGTGTGGGTGTTGCTCCCTCCTGTCACTCTGTGTGTGAGTGTTGCTCTCTCCTGTTACTCTGTGTGTGTGGGTGTTGCTCTCTCTTTGTCACTCTGTGTGTGTGAGTGTTGCTCTCTCCTGTCACTCTCTGTGCGTGGGTGATGCTCTCTCCTGTCACTCTGTGTTTGGGTGTTGCTCTCATTGTCACTCTGTGTGCGTGTGTGTTGCTCCCTCCTGTCACTCTGTGTGTGGGTGTTGCTCTCTCCTGTTACTCTGTGTGTGTGGGTGTTGCTCTCTCCTGTCACTCTGTGTGTGTGGGTGTTGCTCCCTCCTGTCACTCAGTGTGTGGGTGTTGCTCCCTCCTGTCACTCTGTGTGTGGGTGTTGCTCTCTCCTGTTACTCTGTGTGTGTGTGTGTTGCTCTCTCCTGTCACTCTGTGTGTGTGAGTGTTGCCCTCTCCTGTCACTCTGTGTGTGTGGGTGATGCTCTCTCCTGTCACTCTGTGTGTTTGGGTGTTGCTCTCTCCTGTCACTCTGTGTGCGTGTGTGTTGCTCCCTCCTGTCACTCTGTGTGTGTGGGTGTTGCTCTCTCCTGTCACTCTGTGTGTGGGTGTTGCTCTCTCCTGTCACTCTGTGTGTGTGTGTTGCTCTCTCCTGTTACTCTGTGTGTGTGGGTGTTGCTCTCTCCTGTCACTGTGTATGTGGGTGTTGCTCTCTCCTGTCACTCTGTGTGCGTGTGTGTTGCTCCCTCCTGTCACTATGTGTGTGTGTGTTGCTCTCTCCTGTTACTCTGTGTGTGTGGGTGTTGCTCTCTCCTGTCACTCTGTGTGTGTGGGTGTTGCTCCCTCTTGTCACTCAGTGTGTGGGTGTTGCTCCCTCCTGTCACTGTGTGTGTGGGTGTTGCTCTCTCCTGTTACTCTATGTGTGTGGGTGTTGCTCTCTCCTGTCACTGTGTATGTGGTTGTTGCTCTCTCCTGTCACTCTGTGTGTGTGGATGTTGCTCCCTCCTGTCACTCTGTGTGTATGGGTGTTGCTCTCTCCTGCCACTGTGCGTGTGTGAGTGTTGCTCCCTCCTGTCACTCTGTGTGTGTGGGTGTTGCTCTCTCCTGTCACTCTGTGTGTGAGTGTTTCTCTCACCTGTCACTCTGTGTGTGGGTGTTGCTCTCTCCTGTCACTCTGTGTGTGGGTGTTGCTCTCTCATGTTACTCTTTGTGTGTGGGTCTTGCTCTCTCCTTTCACTCTGTGTGTGTGAGTGTTGCTCTCTCCTGTCACTCTGTATGTGTGGGTGATGCTGTCTCCTGTCACTCTGTGTGTTTGGGTGTTGCTCTCTCCTGTCACTCTGTGTGCGTGTGTGTTGCTCCCTCCTGTCACTCTGTTTTTGGGTGTTGCTCTCTCCTGTTACTCTGTGTGTGTGGGTGTTGCTCTCTCCTGTCCCTCTGTGTGTGTGGGCGTTGCTCCCTCCTGTCACTCAGTGTGTGGGTGTTGCTCCCTCCTGTCACTCTGTGTGTGGGTGTTGCTCTCTCCTGTTACTCTGTGTGTGTGTGTGTGTTGCTCTCTCTTTGTCACTCTGTGTGTGTGAGTGTTGCTCTCTCCTGTCACTCTCTGTGTGTGGGTGATGCTCTCTCCTGTCACTCTGTGTTTGGGTGTTGCTCTCATTGTCACTCTGTGTGCGTGTGTGTTGCTCCCTCCTGTCACTCTGTGTGTGGGTGTTGCTCTCTCCTGTTACTCTGTGTGTGTGGGTTTTGCTCTCTCCTGTCACTCTGTGTGTGTGGGTGTTGCTCCCTCCTGTCACTCAGTGTGTGGGTGTTGCTCCCTCCTGTCACTCTGTGTGTGGGTGTTGCTCTCTCCTGTTACTCTGTGTGTGTGTGTGTTGCTCTCTCTTGTCACTCTGTGTGTGTGTGTGTTGCTCTCTCTTGTCACTCTGTGTGTGTGAGTGTTGCTCCCTCCTGTCACTCTGTGTGTGGGTGTTGCTCTCTCCGGTTACTCTGTGTGTGTGTGTGTTGCTCTCTCTTGTCACTCTGTGTGTGTGAGTGTTGCTCTCTCCTGTCACTCTGTGTGCGTGTGTGTTGCTCCCTCCTGTCACTCTGTGTGTGTGGGTGTTGCTCTCTCCTGTCACTCTGTGTGTGGGTGTTGCTCTCTCTTGTTACTCTGTGTGTGTGGGTGTTGCTCTCTCCTGTCACTGTGTATGTGGGTGTTGCTCTCTCCTGTCACTCTGTGTGCGTGTGTGTTGCTCCCTCCTGTCACTATGTGTGTGGGTGTTGCTCTCTCCTGTTACTCTGTGTGTGTGGGTGTTGCTCTCTCCTGTCACTCTGTGTGTGTGGGTGATGCTCCCTCTTGTCAATCAGTGTGTGGGTGTTGCTCCCTCCTGTCACTCTGTGTGTGGGTGTTGCTCTCTCCTGTTACTCTGTGTGTGTGGGTGTTGCTCTCTCCTGTCACTGTGTATGTGGTTGTTGCTCTCTCCTGTCACTCTGTGTGTGTGGATGTTGCTCCCTCCTGTCACTTTGTGTGTGTGGGTGTTGCTCTCTCCTGCCACTGTGCGTGTGTGAGTGTTGCTCCCTCCTGTCACTCTGTGTGTGTGGGTGTTGCTCTCTCCTGTCACTCTGTGTGTGAGTGTTGCTCTCTCCTGTCACTCTGTGTGTGGGTGTTGCTCTCTTCTGTCACTCTGTGTGTGGGTGATGCTCTCTCCTGTCACTCTGTGTGTGTGGGTGTTGCTCTCTCCTGTCACTGTGTGTATGTGGGTGGTCCTCCCTTCTGACACTCTTTGTGTGGGTGTTGCGCCCTCCTGTCACTCTGTGTATGGGTGTTGCTCTCTCTTGTCACTCTGTGTGTGTGAGTGTTGCTCTCTCCTGTCACTCTCTGTGTGGGTGTTGATATCCTGTCACTCTGTGTGTGTGGGTGTTGATATCCTGTCACTCTGTGTGTGAGTGTTGCTCTCTCCTGTCTCTCTGTGTGTGTGTGGGTGTTGATCTCTCCGGTCACTCTGTGTGTGGGTGTTGCTCTCTCCTGTCACTCTGTATGTGGGTGTTGCTCTCTCTTGTCACTCTTTGTGTGGTTGTTGCTCTCTCCTTCACTCTGTGTGTGGGTGTTGCTCTCTCCTGTTACTCTGTGTGTGTGGGTGTTGCTCTCTCCTGTCACTCTGTGTGTGAGGGTGTTACTCTCTCCTGTCACTCTTTGTGTGTGGGTGTTGCTCTCTCATGTCACTCTGTGTGTGTGGGTGTTGCTCTCTCCTGTCACTCTGTGTGTTTGGGTGTTGCTGTCTCTTGTCACTCTGTATGTGTGTGGGTGTTGCTCTCTCCTGTCACCTTGTGTGTGTGGATGTTGCTCTCTCCTGTCACTCTGTATGTGTGGGAGTTGCTCTCTCCTGTCACTCTGTGTGTGTGGGTGTTGCTCCCTCCTGTCACTGTGTGTGTGTGTGTGTTGCTCTCTCCTGTCACTCTGTGTGTGGGTGTTGCTCTCTCCGGTTACTCTGTGTGTGTGGGTGTTGCTCCCTCCTGTCACTGTGTATGTGGGTGTTGCTCTCTCCTGTCACTCTGTGTGCGTCTGTGTTGCTCCCTCCTGTCACTTTGTGTGTGGGTGTTGCTCTTTCCTGTTACTCCGTGTGTGTGGGTGTTGCTCTCTCCTGTCACTGTGTATGTGGATGTTGCTCTCTCCTGTCACTCTGTGTGCGTGTGTGTTGCTCCCTCCTGTCACTCAGTGTGTGGGTGTTGCTCCCTCCTTTCACTCTGTGTGTGGGTGTTGCTCTCTCATGTTACTCTGTGTGTGTGTGTGTTGCTCTCTCCTGTCACTCTGTGTGTGTGAGTGTTGCTCTCTCCTGTCATTCTGTGTGTGTGGGTGATGCTCTCTCCTGTCACACTGTGTGTTTGGGTGTTGCTCTCTCCTGTCACTCTGTGTGCGTGTGTGTTGCTCCCTCCTGTCACTCTGTGTGTGTGGGTGTTGCTCTCTCCTGTCACTCTGTGTGTGGGTGTTGCTCTCTCTTGTTACTCTGTGTGTGTGGGTGTTGCTCTCTCCTGTCACTGTGTATGTGGGTGTTGCTCTCTCCTGTCACTCTGTGTGCGTGTGTGTTGCTCCCTCCTGTCACTATGTGTGTGGGTGTTGCTCTCTCCTGTTACTCTGTGTGTGTGGGTGTTGCTCTCTCCTGTCACTCTGTGTGTGTGGGTGATGCTCCCTCTTGTCACTCAGTGTGTGGGTGTTGCTCCCTCCTGTCACTCTGTGTGTGGGTGTTGCTCTCTCCTGTTACTCTGTGTGTGTGGGTGTTGCTCTCTCCTGTCACTGTGTATGTGGTTGTTGCTCTCTCCTGTCACTCTGTGTGTGTGGATGTTGCTCCCTCCTGTCACTTTGTGTGTGTGGGTGTTGCTCTCTCCTGCCACTGTGCGTGTGTGAGTGTTGCTCCCTCCTGTCACTCTGTGTGTGTGGGTGTTGCTCTCTCCTGTCACTCTGTGTGTGAGTGTTGCTCTCTCCTGTCACTCTGTGTGTGGGTGTTGCTCTCTCCTGTCACTGTGTGTATGTGGGTGTTCCTCCCTCCTGACACTCTTTGTGTGGGTGTTGCGCCCTCCTGTCACTCTGTGTATGGGTGTTGCTCTCTCTTGTCACTCTGTGTGTGTGAGTGTTGCTCTCTCCTGTCACTCTGTGTGTGGGTGTTGATATCCTGTCACTCTGTGTGTGTGGGTGTTGATATCCTGTCACTCTGTGTGTGAGTGTTGCTCTCTCCTGTCACTCCGTGTGTGGGTGTTGCTCTCTCATGTTTCTCTTTGTGTGTCGGTCTTGCTCTCTCCTGTCACTCTGTGTGTGTGAGTGTTGCTCTCTCCTGTCACTCTGTGTGTGTGTGTGATGCTGTCTCCTGTCACTCTGTGTGTTTGGGTGTTGCTCTCTCCTGTCACTCTGTGTGCGTGTGTGTTGCTCCCTCCTGTCACTCTGTGTGTGTGGGTGTTGCTCCCTCCTGTCACTCTGTGTGTGGGTGTTGCTCTCTCCTGTTACTGTGTGTGTGTGCGTGTTGCTCTCTCTTTGTCACTCTGTGTGTGTGAGTGTTGCTCTCTCCTGTCACTCTGTGTGTGTGGGTGATGCTCTCTCCTGGCACTCTGTGTGTTTGGGTTTTGCTCTCTCCTGTCACTCTGTGTGCGTGTGTGTTGCTCCCTCCTGTCACTCTGTATGTGTGGGTGTTGCTCTCTCCTGTCACTCTGTATGTGTGGGTGTTTCTCTCTCCTGTCACTCTGTATGTGTGTGTCTTTCAGCTCCAGCCAATGCTCGCATTGTCCATGCTGGTCAGGCCTGTGTGGTAAAGGAGGATAATATTAGTGAGCGAGTTTACACCATCCGAGAGGGCAGCACTTTGGTTCTAGTCTGCCTGGTGACGGGACATCCCAGGCCTCAGGTAATGTCCAAAACGCTTGTGTTTTGGGATTGATTGTTATTTCTGCAGCGTTAATATCGATGTGGTGCGTGTGGAATGTTCAATCAAAATAGCCCCCAGTCTTCCTGATGTCAACCTATATCCCACTGGCCCTTCCCCAGCATCTTTCCATCCACCTGCCCATCCGCCTTTCCGTCCGTCCACCCATCCGCCTGTCTGTCTGTCCGCCTGTCAGTCCACCGGTCCGTCCGTCTGCCGGTCTGTCCATCTGTCCATCCACCTGCCCGTCCGCCCGTCCACCTGCCTGTCTGTTTGTCCGTCCATCTGCCTGTCACCCATCCATCTGCCTGTCCACCTGTCTGCCTGTCCGGCCGCCTGTCCGTCCGTCCGCTGGCCCGTCCGTCCGCCTGTCCGGCCGCCTGCCTGTCCGTCCATCTGTTCATCCACCTGTCCGTCCGTCCACCTGCCTGTCCAACCACCTGGTCGTGCGTCTGTCCGTCCACCTGTCCGGCTGTCCTCCTGTCTGTCCATCCACCTGCCCAACCGTCCACCTGTCCACCTGCCAATCCTTCTGTCCATCCACCTGCCCATCTGTCCACCTGCCCGTCCACATGTCCGTCCGTCCAACTGTCCATCCGTCTGCCTATCTGTTTGCCCGCCCGCCTGTCCTTCCGCCTGTCCGTCCATCTGCCTGTCCGTCCGCCCGCACACCTGTCCATATGCCTGTCCATGCGTCCGCCCATCCGTCCGCCGGCCTGCCTGTCCGTCCGTCTGTCAATCTGCCTGTCTGTCCACCTGTCCGTCCGCCGGCCTGCCTGTCCGTCAATCTGCCTGCCTGTCCATTCGCCTGTCCACCCACCCGCCTGCCTGCCTGCCTGTCCGTTCACCTGTCCATCCGTCCAACTGTCTGTCTCCCTCTTTCCCAGTCCCCAACATCTGAACATGGGTCTGTCTGTCCATCTGTCTCCGGCTATCCCTGTCTCTCTCTCCCTGGCTCTCCCTCTCTCTGTAGCTCTCTCTCCCTCGGTCTCTCTGTCCCCCTCCCTCTTTCACTGCATCCCTCTCTCTCTCTCTGTCTCTCTCTCTATCCCCCT
>NW_027596927.1:0-60000 GCF_964194155.1 Cetorhinus maximus
GGGGAGGGGGAGAGAGAGAGGGGGAGGGGGAGAGAGCGAGAGGGAGAGGGGAGAGAGAGAGTGGGGAGGGGGAGAGAGAGAGGGGGAGGGGGGAGAGAGAGGGGGAGGGGGGAGAGAGAGAGAGGAGGAGGGGGGCAGAGAGAGGGGAGGGGGGAGAGAGAGGGGGAGGGGGAGTGAGCAGGTGTGGCGAGAGAGAGGGAAGAGAGAGATGGAAAAAGAGAAAAGAGGGAGGAGAGAGAGAAAAAGAGAGGGAAAGGAGTGAGGGAGAGAGAGAAAGAGAGGGAGAGAGAGAGACGTGGGGAGGGAGGGAAAGGCAGAGGGGGGAGAGAGAGTCGGGAGAAGGAGGAAAGAGAGAGGAGATTGAGAAGGGGAAGAGGAGAGAGTGGACAGAGAGAGAGAGCGGAGAGAGAAAGGGGAAGAGAAAGGGGAAGAGAGAGGGGGGAGAGAGGGGTGAGGGAGAAACAAAGGGGGGAAGGGGGAGTGGAGAGAGAGGGGAGATGGGGAGAGAGTGGGGAGGGGGGTATAATGAGAGGAAGGAGAAGGAAGAGGGTAAAGAGAGAGAGGGAAGGCGAGAGAGAGCAGGGGGGAAAGGGGTTAAGACAGGGAGAGAGAGAGAGGGAGGAAGAGGGGGAGGGGGAGGGGGAGGGGAGGGGGAGGTGGGGAAAGAGAAAAATGGGGATAGAGAGAGGGGAGAGGGGTATATAGTGAGAGGAGAGAGTGGAGGGCCAGGCAGAGAGAGAGGTAATGGAAGGGAAGGGAAGAGGGGGAAAAGAGAGGGGAGATGGGTGAGAAGGGGAGAGAGAGCAAGGGAGAGAGTCGATAGAGAGGGGAGAGAGATGGGAGGCGAGAGGGAGAGAGGAGGGAAGGAGGGAGAAGAGAGGGAGAAGTGGGAGAGAGTATTAGTATTTGTGTAAAGAGAAGTTGAGAGGGAGGGTAGAAATGGAGGAGAGAGAGAAAGAGGGGTATTGGGAGTGACAGAGAGAGAGGTCAGGACTGACAGAGAGACAGGGAATGACTGAGAGAGATAGAAAGATAGTGACAGAGAGAGAAAGAGAGAGAGAGTGATAGGGGGTGACAGAGAAGACAGAGAGAGATGGAATGACAGAGAGGCACAGAGAGAGGGATTAAGAGAGAGAGGGAGTGACAGAGAGAGACAGAGAGAGAGACAGAGAGAGGGATTAAGAGAGAGAGGGAGTGACAGAGAGACACAGAGAGAGAGACAGACAGAGAGAGAGAGAGGGATTAAGAGAGAGAGGGAGTGACAGAGAGAGAGATCACATTAAATTGATAATTGGTACCTTGTGTGATGAGACAGGTGAGGAAGAAGGTGAAGATCAGGACAGTCATCGTAAAGTCAACAGTTCACTCTCTGTTTCACTGGGATTCACTCCACATCACCCTGAGTCACCCGGATTCAGTCTGTGTCACTGGGGTCACTCCATGTCTCTCTGTGTCACTGGAATTCAGTCAATCTGACTCTGTGCTCACCCACACCCAGCTTCTCTCTCTGTCTCTCTCTCTCCTCTCTCTGTCTCTCTCTCTGTCTCTCTCTCTTTCTCTCTCTCTCTTTCTCTCTCTCTCCCCGGCTCTCTCTCTCTCTGTCTCCCTCTCTCTATCTCTTTCTCTATCTCCCTCTCTATCTCGTGTCTCCTTCTATCTCTGTCTCTCTCTCTCCTCTCTCTGTCTATTTCTGTTTGTCTCTCTCTCTCTCTCTTTCTCTCTCTCTCCCCGGCTCTCTCTCTCTCACTGTCTCCCTCTCTCTCTCTATCTCTTTATCTCCCTCTCTATCTCGTGTCTCCTTCTATCTCTCTCCCTCTCTCTGACTCTCTCCTTCTCTCTGGCTGTTTCTCTCTCTCACTCTCCCTCTGCCTCTCTGTCTCCCTCTGTCTCTATCTCTCTCCCTCTCTCTCTCTTTCTCTGTCTCCCTCTCTCTCTCTCGTGCCTCCCACTATCTCTGTCTATCTCTCTCCCTCTCTCTGATTCTCTCTCTCTGGCTGTTTCTCTCTCTCACTCTCCCTCTGTCTCTCTCTCTCTCTCTCTCTCTCTCTGTCTCTCTCTCCCTCTGTTTCTCTCTCTCTGTCTCTCTCTCTCTCTGTCTCTCTCTCTCTCTGTCTCTCTCCCTCTGTCTCTGTCTTTCTCTCTCTGTCTCTCCCTCTCTCTGTCTCTCTCTGTCTCTCCCTCTCTCTGTCTCGCCCTCTCTCTGTCTCTCCCTCTCTCTCTCTTTCTCTCTCTCTTTCTCTCTATCTGTCTCACTCTCTCTCTCACACGTTCACAGATTTTCACCCAGGCTTCAGGCTCCTCCCTCAGCTCTAAAAGACTTTGAGCGTCAGCGAAACTCAACCCAGTCAACCAATGTTAGTGGCAGTGAGGAATGGGAAACTGAAAGAACAGAGAGAGAGAGAGAGAGAGTAAGAGAGAGAGACAGAGAGAGAGAGAGAGAGTAGAGTAAGAGAGAGAGATAGAAAGAGAGAGAGAGTAGAGTAAGAGAGAGAGACACAGTGGGAAAGAGAGAGAGAGATCGAGACAGAGAGAGAGAGAGTAAGAGAGAGAGAGATAGTGAGATAGAATGAGAGACAGAGAAGATGGAGAGGAGGAGAGAGAGATATTGAGATTGAATGAGAGGCAGAGAAGATGGAGAAAGAGGAGGAGAGAGAGAGGGAGAAACAGAGACAGAGAAAGAGTAAAGAGAGAGGGAGAGAAAGAGAAACAGAGAGAGTGAGATAGAGAAAGAGAGAGAGAGAGATAGAGATAGAGAAAGAGAGAGAGAGAGACAGAGAGAGAGTGAGATAAAACGAGAGACAGAAGTTGGAGAGAGAGGGGGAGGGAGAGGGAGAGACAGGGACAGAGAGAGAGTGAGAGTATGAGAGAGGGAGAGAAAGAGAGACAAAGTGAAGGAGTGAGATAGAATAGAAACAGAGAGAGAGATAAAGAGACACAGGGAGAGAGAGAGAGAGACAGAGAGATAGAGACAGAGAGATAGAGATAGGGAGACAGAGGGAAAGTGAGAAACAGAGAGAGAGAGATAGAGACAGAGAGAGAAAGAGAGGGTGAGATAGAATGAGAGACAGAGAGAGAGAGAGAGAGACAATATTGCTTTTTTAATCCCATACTGAAACACTGAACCCACAATCAAAAACACAGAGTCGGCTGATCTCTCACTGAGGGTGAGTATATCAGTGGTGTTGATGGGCAGTCAGACTGAGGGAAGTATGTCACATCAGGGGACCCTGTTGGTCACAGTGCCTGGAGGTAAGTAATCTCCAGTATTACTGTCCACACAACTCTAATCCCCATCAAACAATCTTGTTCTTACAGAGATTCATCTGCAGTGTATTTGTGCAGGTCCATTACACAGGGATTAAATTAAAACTGTCATTAAAATAGAATTAGGCCAAGATATTCAATCCCTCCATTCAGATATTCGCATCTAATCCTGGGAGATAAAGACCAGCACAGAATTAATACCCCACAGTGAGGGACAGTGTGTGTGGATCCCGTACCCCAGTGAGTGTCAGTGTGTGTGGGACCCGTACCCCAGTGAGAGTCAGTGTGTGTGGGACCCGTACCCCAGTGAGAGTCAGTGTGTGTGGGACCCGTACCCCAGTGAGAGTCAGTGTGTGTGGGACCCGCACCCCAGTGAGAGTCAGTGTGTGTGGATCCCGTACCCCAGTGAGAGTCAGTGTGTGTGGGACCCTCACCCCAGTGAGAGTCAGTGTGTGTGGGACCCGTACCCCAGTGAGAGTCAGTGTGTGTGGGACCCGTACCCCAGTGAGAGTCAGTGTGTGTGGGACCCTCACCCCAGTGAGAGTCAGTGTGTGTGGGACCCGTACCCCAGTGAGAGTCAGTGTGTGTGGGACCCGTACCCCAGTGAGAGTCAGTGTGTGTGGGACCCGTACCCCTATAAGTGTGTGTCTGATCTCACTCTGCTTCCTCTGAGTAATTAACTGGCCAATTCTTGTCCGTTGTTAATGTTTTGTGAAATGTTTCTCCTGCAGCCTGTTCTGAGTGTCCCTTCATCCTGCTTTCCATGGCTCCTTGTTGCTAGCGAGCCGGGCAGCCTGAGGCCTAGCCGTTCATCCAGGGGCTGCTGTCCGTTGATTAAAAGGTGGAGTCCGAGCAGGGGAGGTGTCTGTCTGTGCCTTGCAATGCTGTGCCGTGTGAGAGAGGGTCAGAATGGGTCAGCTCCCAGCCCGTCCATCATCAGTAACCATGACAAGCCCTCCCACAATGGGACACAGAGGGTCAGCATCTACTCTCCGAAGCCCCTTCCCCCCAGTGATGCTGAGACTGTCACAGTCACACTCGGGCACCCTGAGCAAAGCGTCTCAGACCCGGGGCTCCCAGTGTCTCCTCCACCCAGTTAGGGAAATCAACCCAACTCCACACCTCCTGTACTAGAACACTCCACACCAACCTCCCTCATCCCACCATCTCTCACTCTCTGTCCCTCTCCAACTCTCTCTGTGTCTTCCACGCTCGCTCTGACCCTCTAATTCTCTTTTCGCTCTCTCTCTCTCTCTCTCAAACCCTGTCTCTCTCAATGTGCCTCTGAACCCTGATTAATCCCTGTCTCTGTATCGCTCTCTCTGTCGGTGTCACTCTCGGACTCTCCGTCCCCCTCTCTCTATCACTCCCTCTCTGACCCCCTCGCTTCCTCTCTATTTCAACCTGTTTCCCTCTCTTTTCCTCACTCTATCTATCCCCCTCAGTGTCAGTCTCACTCTCCAATCACTTGGTCAACAGACAGCCTCACTCCCTGACCACTCTGTGAACAGACAGCCTCACTCCCTGACCACTCTGTGAACAGACAGTCTCACTTGCTGACCACTCTGTGAACAGACAGTCTCACTCCCTGACCACTCTGTGAACGGACAGTCTCACTCCCTGACCACTCTGTGAATGGACAGTCTCACTCCCTGACCACTCTGTGAACAGACAGTCTCACTCCCTGACCACTCTGTGAACAGTCTCACTCCCTGACCACTCTGTGAATGGACAGTCTCACTCCCTGACCACTCTGTGAACGGACAGTCTCACTCCCTGACCACTCTGTGAATGGACAGTCTCACTCCCTGACCACTCTGTGAACAGACAGTCTCACTCCCTGACCACTCTGTGAACAGACAGTCTCACTCCCTGACCACTCTGTGAACGGACAGTCTCACTCCCTGACCACTCTGTGAACAGACAGTCTCACTCCCTGACCACTCTGTGAACAGACAGTCTCACTCCCTGACCACTCTGTGAACGGACAGTCTCACTCCCTGACCACTCTGTGAACAGACAGTCTCACTCCCTGACCACTCTGTGAATGGACAGCCTCACTCCCTGACCACTCTGTGAACAGTCAGTCTCACTCCCTGACCACTCTGTGAATGGACAGTCTCACTCCCTGACCACTCTGTGAGCGGTCACTCGACCCTCCTGATCACTCTGAAGGACAGTCTCACTCCCTGATATCTCTGTGACTGGTCAGTCTCACTCTCTGGTCACTCTCAGACCGGTCAATCTCAGTCTATGATCACTCTTGGGCCGGCCAGTCTCAATCTCTAGTCACTCTCGGACCAGTCAGTCTCACTCTCTGATCACTCTCGGACTGGTCAATCTTACTGTCTAATCTCTCTCGGGCCGGTCATCTCGCTCTCTGATCTCTCTCATACCGGTCAGTCTCAGTCTCTGATCACTCTCTGTCAGATTGGTCAGTCTCACTCTGTGATCACTCTCACACCGGTCAGTCTCACTCTCTGATATCTCTCAGACTGGCCAGTCTCACTCTCTGATCACTATTGGACTGGTCACTCTCACTCTCTGACTGGTCAGTCTCACTCTCTGATCACTCTCAGGCCAGTCAGTCTCAGTCTCTGATCACTCTCTGACTGGTCAGTCTCACTCTCTGATCACCCTTGGACCGGTCACTCTCACTTTCTGATCACTCTCTGACCGGTCAGTCTCACTCTCTGATCACTGTTGGACCAGTCACTCTCAGTCTCTGGTCATTCTCGGACCGGTCAGTCACTCTCTGGTCATTCTCGGACCGGTCAGTCACTCTCTGGTCACTCTCGGACAGGTCAGTCCCTGTCTTTTCTGATTATTTTGTTTTCAGTCCTGATCATTCATTGAGGGTCAGATTAATTTGATTTTTCAGTCTCCATCCCTCTGTCTACTGCCTCCCATTCCTCTCTTTCCCTGTCTGCCTCTCTCTCAATCTCTTGCTCTGTTTCCACGAGTCTCCCTTTTCCTCTCCTTCTATCTCTGTCTCTTTCTCTATTTCTGTCCCTCTCTCAGTTGCTTGTCTCAGTCTGTCTCGTTCACTCTCTCGTTCTCCCTCCGCCTCCATCACTCCCTATCTCCGTCTGACTGTGTCATTCACTCTCAGTCTCCCCGTCTCCACCGCTCCCTTTTACTCTCTATTTCTCTCTCTCTGCCTCTTTGTCTCAGTCTGTCTCATTCACTCTATCTGTCTCTGTCTCCATCACACTCCATTTCTCTCTGTTTCATTCACTCTTTCCACCTCAGTCAGTCTCTCCCTCTGCCCCTCTTCATTTCACTTTGCTTTTCTCTCCCTATTCCCTTGCTCTGTCTATCATTAACTCTTTGTGTCTCTCAGCCCTACACTGCCTGTCTCTGACTCTCATCTCTACAATGCAGAGCCAGTGAGATGGACACACAGACACAGAGACAGAGACAGAGACAGAGACAGAGGGACATGGGACAGACAGACAGCGAGACAGTGAGACAGAGCGACAGTGAGTGACAGGGAGAGACAGAGAGACTGGAAGAGAGACAGAGATAGAAGGACAGAGAGAGACAGAGGGACAGAGTGAGAAAAGAGAGGTGGCGAGGGGAAGGAGAGAGGGATAGAGAACATGTCCTAAGGGTTCCCTGTTTCACAGATTCCAGGAATGTTGTTGCTTTGTGCAGAGACTTACTCTTTTTCTGTCCAGTGAAATCCTATTGCCCTTCCTAATCTTAAAAACCACAGAGTGTTGTGAGTCTGCACAGAGCATCAGTGAAACCAAACCTCTCTCTCTCTCTAACTGGATCAGGAGCAGGAACCCTGGCTGATTTCCCCTCTCACTCTAACCCAGGGATCACTGGACAGTGATCAGGAGCAGGAACCCTGGCTGATTTCCCCTCTCTCTGTCTAACCCAGGGATCACTGGACAGTGATCAGGAGCAGGAACCCTGGCTGATTTCCCCGCTCTCTCTCTCTAACCCAGGGGTCACTGGACAGTGATCAGGAGCAGGAACCCTGGCTGATTTCCCCGCTCTCTCTCTCTAACCCAGGGGTCACTGGACAGTGATCAGGAGCAGGAACCCTGGCTGATTTCCCCTCTCTCTCTAACCCAGGGATCACTGGACAGTGATCAGGATCAGGAACCCTGGCTGATTTCCCCTCTCTCTCTCTAACCCAGGGATCACTGGACAGTGATCAGGAGCAGGAACCCTGGCTGATTTCCCCTCTCTCTCTCTCTCTAACCCAGGGATCACTGGACAGTGATCAGGAGCAGGAACCCTGGCTGATTTCCCCTCTCTCTCTCTCTCTAACCCAGGGATCACTGGACAGTGATCAGGAGCAGGAACCCTGGCTGATTTCCCCTCCCTCTCTAATCCATCGATCTGAGTGTTGTATATACTCAACGATGGGCCATCTACAGCTCCCTGGGGGAGAGAGAATTCCAAAGATTCACAACCCTCCAAGTGAAGACATTTCTCCTCATCTCCATCCACAATGGCCGACTCCTCACCCTGAGACTCCACACAGCCTAATTCTGGACTCTCTGGCCTGGGGGAGGAGAGTGGGGAGTTGCGAGAGTGGAAACAGATTCTGAAGGTTTTATACATTTCAATGAGATCGTTATTCTTTCTTCTGAACTGCAGGGAATATCAGCCCATTTCACTCAAACTCTCCCGACAGGACAAGCTTCCCATCCCGGGAATCAGTCGAATGAACCTTTGTTATATTCCCTCCCTGGTAACTGGATCCTTTCTTATGTAAGGAGACCAATACCTCTCCACAGTTCTCCAGATGTGGCCTCATCAGAGTCCTGTACAACTGGAGCTAAACATCCCAACTTTTATTCTCCATCCCCCCCGGCAATAAAGGCCAACATTCCACTTGCCTTCCTGATCACTTGCTGTTCCGACATGCTAACCTTTCCTGATTCATGTACCAGGACACCCAGATCCCTCTGTACCTCAGAGTCCTGCAATCTCTCTCTATTTACATCATTTGCTGCTTTTCTATTCTCCCTGCCCAAGTGGACAAGATCACATTTCCCCGCATTACATTCTAGATTCCCCCATGAGGGGAAACGTCCTCTCCGCACCCACCCTGTCCAGCCCCCTCAGAATCTGATATGTTTCAATAAGATCGCCTCTCATTCTTCTAAACTCCAATGGACACAGGCCCAACCTGCTCAACCTTACCTCATAAGGCAAACCCCCTTCATCCCAGGAACCAGCCGAGTGAACCTTCTCTGTCTCCAATGCGAGTCTATCCCTCCCTAGGTAAGGAGACCAGAACTGTCCACAGTGCTCCAGGTGTGGTTATGCCCAGGAAACAAATCATATTTCTAACTTTCAAGATACAGACTTGATGTGTCATGTGAACGTTTGGAAAGTGATTTGAAGAAATGGACTCATGCTGGAAAGAAGGTCAACTAGGGTCAGGTGACCTTTTTTTCAAGTCATTCATGGGATGTGGGCGTCGCTGGCTGGGCCCAGCATTTATTGCCCATCCCTAAACCCCCTTGAGAAGGTGGTGGGTGAGCTGCCTTCTTGAGCCGCTGCAGTCCCCGTGTGGTGTAGGTACATACACAGTGCTGTTAGGGAGGGAGTTCCAGGATTTTGACCTAGCGACAGTGAAGGAACAGGGATATATTTCCAAGTCAGGATGGAGAGTGACTTGGAGGGGAACTTCCAGGTGGTGGTGTTCCCCATGTGTCTGCTTCCCTTGTCCTTCTAGATGGTAGTGGTCATGGATTTGGAAGGTGCTGTCGAAGGAGCCTTGGTGAGTTCCTGCAGAGCATCTTGTAGATGGTACACACACTGCTGCTACTGTGCGTCGGTGGTGGAGGGAGTGAATGTTTGTGGATGGGGTGCCAATCAAGCGGGGCTGCTTTGTCCTAGATGGTGTCGAGTTTCTTGAGTGTTGTTGGAGCTGCACTCATCCAGGCAAGTGGGGAGTATTCCATCACACTCCTGACTTGTGCCTTGTAGATGGTGGACAGGCTTTGGGGAGTCAGGATGTGAGTTACTCGCTGCAGGATTCCCAGCCTCTGACCTGCTCTTGTAGCCACAGTATTTATATGGCTAGTCCAGTTCAGTTTCTGGTCAATGGTAACCCCCAGGATGTTGATAGTGGGGGATTCAGTGATGGTGATGCCATTGAACGTCAAGGGGCGATGGTTGGATTCTCTCTTGTTGGAGATGGTCATTGCCTGACACTTGTGTGGCGTGAATGTTATTTGCCACTTGTCAGCCCAAGCCTGGATATTGTCCAGGTCTTGCTGCATTTGGACATGGGCTGTTTCAGTATCTGAGGAGTCGCGAATGGTGCTGAACATTGTGCAATCATCAGTGAACATCCCCACTTCTGACCTTATGATGGAAGGAAGGTCATTGATGAAGCAGCTGAAGATGGTTGGGCTGAGGACACTACCCTGAGGAACTCCTGCAGTGATGTCCTGGAGCTGAGATGATTGACCTCCAACAACCACAACCATCTTCCTTTGTGCTGGGTATGACTCCAACCAGCGGAGAGTTTTCCCCCCGATTCCCATTGACTCCAGTTTTGCTAGGGCTCCTTGATGCCACACTCGGTCAAATGCAGCCTTGATATCAAGGGCAGTCACTCTCACCTCACCTCGGGAGTTCAGCTCTTTTGTCCATGTTTGAACCAAGGCTGTAATGAGGTCAGGAGCTGAGTGGCCCTGGCGGAGTTCCAGAGCAACTCCCTCCTGACTATATCCCACTGTGCTGCCCCCCTCTGCTGGGTCTGTCCTGCCGGTGGGACAGGACATACCCAGGGATGGAGATGGTGGTGTCTGGGACATTATCTGTAAGGGATGATTCTGTGAGGGTGACTGCGTCAGGCTGTTGCTTGCCTAGTCTGTGAGACAGCTCTCCCAACTTTGGCACTAGCCCCCAGATGTTAGTAAGGAGGACTTTGCAGGGTCGACAGGGCTGAGTTTGCTGTTGTTGTTTCTGGTGCCTAGGTCGATACTGGGTGGTCTGTCTGGATCTGTTCCTTTTTATTGACCTGAAACAACTGAGTGTCTGGCTCGGCCATCTCAGAGGGGCAGTTAGGAGTCAACCACATGGCTGTGGGTCTGGAGTCACATGTAGACCAGACGGGTAAGGACAGCAGATTTCCCTCCCTGAGAGGAGTGGTGAAGCAGATGGGTTTTTACTCCAATCGATGATAGTTTCATAGTCACCGTCACTGAGACTCGCTCTCAATTACAGATTTTATTATTTGAATTTAAACTTCACCAGCGGCAGTGATGGGATTTGAACCCGGGTCCCCTAAGCATCAGCCTGGGCCTCTGGGTGTCCAGTCCAGTGACAATACCGCTACGTCACCGCCTCCCTTTTCAGATTTCTGCACAGACAAAGGATTAACTCGGGTCTCTGCAATTTTCCCAAAATGTAAATGCCAGTGGGCGGGAGATGGTCCCAGACAAGACAGGCGAAATGCAAAAAAAAACTCTTGCGAATTTATACTTGACGGGGCACTTACCGATAAACAAATTCAATCATCCCCTCGGACTCAGTGTCTGTCCGCTTGGCACTTAAAGAGAGGTGTGGAGAAACCAGTTTATCACAAGGAGGTGTGAAAAGCCATCATCACCCCCCCCCATTGTCTAGCAATAGCTTCTAACTTTGACTCATGTGTAAGGACAATTAAGGTATTGACCATGTGGTCATATGATCGAAACTGACTTCAGATAATAAATCTTATTACTGTAAGAACAGAGGCAAGTCCGCCTGGAAACCAACAGGACATGAGGCTGCATTCCCCCCACCTCCCCCACACCACCAGCAGGGAGAATAGAACCCTGCCTGAACACTCAGGTAGTGAGGTGGATGGGAGTTCATTTGTCTTTGTCCTGCAAAGATTCATCTTTTTAGAAACTCAGCCACAACTTCATCTGGAAATCCAGAGGCTTCCTACTTCCATTCAACTAAAGAACCAGGAGGGAGAATTGATCCAGACCGGCAACACATGCATCACAGGTTAAAGGACTGAAATTTAAGCGTGTGATTTACTTCTTGTATTTCTGTTAATAATCTAAGTGCATGCTTCATCTCTAGACTTCATCTTTACTTATAGCGTGCGTGAGGCAGTGTCTGTTTTTCATTGCGTTTACATTTTGTGGTGTTGTGTGTGAATGAATGTTGTACTTTTTCTGATTTAAAACTTACCCCAAAGCCGGCCCTGAGTCTATTACTAGAAGTCGCAACACACAAAAGGGTTCCCTCGAAACACACATCTCGTTGTGGGTAACTGAGGGGTGAGGAGAAAGGGGGAAATGTTATCCCACCACCTCTCTCCTGTACAGTCTCAGCAACGCCCTGTACAGTTTTAACAAGACTTTTTCCCGACTTTTATACCCCATCCCCGCATTGCGATAAGACTAACGTTCCATTTACCGGGACATGCACCAAGACAGCCTGATGCATCAGTATCCAAACATTTCCCAGTCTCTCACTGTTTCAGGATGATGAATCCCCAGGATATTAAAGCTGAAGGGGAACAGCTGGATCATGTGAAAACTCCCACTGAGGACAGGACAGGAATAAGGCGATGGGAGCGTGTTTGACGTCAGTTCCAGAGACTGTGCAGAGCGAGAGCAGAACGGGAGTCACTGAGGACCTGGGAAGCCAACACCGAGCAACAGGTAGGTGAGACGGAGGGAAGAGGGTAGGAAGAGAGAGAGAGAGAGAGAGGGAGGAGAAAGAAAAAGTGAGAGAGATGGAACGGGGGAGTGAGAAATGGGGAGGGGAGAGAAAGGGAGAGTGAGAGGGGGAAAAAGAGGAGGGAGAGAGAGAGAGCGAGAGAAAGGGAGCGAGAGGGAAAGAGAGAGACGGGGCCGTAGAGAGACAGAGGGAGAGAGAGCCGTGGGAAAGAGGGAGAAGAGGGACAGAGAGAGCGTGAGAAAGAATAAGAGAGAAAGGGAAAGATAGAAAGGGTAAAGAAAGGGGGAGAGAAGGAGAGGGGGAACGAGGGAGAGCAGGAGAGAGAGAGAGAGGTAGAGATACAAGGAGAGAAAGTGGAGGAGGAAGATGGAGGGATGAAAGGATGGAGGGACAGACGATGGAAAGGAGAGGGGAAAAGGACGTGCATTTCTTTAGCGCCTGTCCCCACCTCAGGACGTCCTGAAGATTCACAGTCAATCAAGGATTTTTTTTTGGGAAGTGAGGTCACTGTTGTAATGGAGGAAATACAGCAGCCAATTTGCGCACAGCAAGATCCCACAAACTGTGATGTGATAATGACCCAGATCAGCTGTTTTCAGTGATGGGCGAGGGATAAATATTGGCCCCAGGAGACCAGGGAGAACACCCCCCAACCCTCACCCCCACCCCACCTCCACTCCACCCCCACTCCACCCCCACCCCACCCCCACCCCACCTCACTCCCCCTTTTCTCTGATCTTTTAGCTCCCTGTCGGGGGGGCGGGTGATGTTTTAAGGGGTGCGGAATGAAGATGAGTTACAGAGTTCGTACATTGTGACTTGAACATATAACAGGAGCTGTGGGAATTTCCCAGCGGATACTAAAGAGTGAAGGACAGGGCGATGGAAGGGGTTTGACTGGCTGTGTGTCCATGGTGCTGAGGGTGGTATTCCCTTGGGTACTGAGGGGCAACAGCAGGGTACAGGGTATTTAGAAAGTGTCTGGGTGCCCTGAATCCCAGTGAGAGGTAGAATGTTCCGGAGAAGAGATGGGATAGTTTGGGCTCCATCAGGTCAGTGCGTAGAACAAACAAGGAGGAAACTTAATTAACTCATTATTAATGTTGGCACATAACTGACATTCTGGAAATTTCTGGGGCTGTGGGTGTTGTGGGCAGGACATGAATATACTGGCGTTTAAATTAAAACACTAATGATGTTTCACATCACTCAGAGAATCTCACACACACACACACCCTTACACACACACACCCACCCTTACACACACACACACCCTCACACACACACACACACACACCCACCCTCACACACACACACATACACCCACCCTCACACACACACACACACACACCCACCCTCACACACACACACATCCTCACACACACACACACCCACCCTCACACACACACACCCACCCTCACACACACACACACACACACACACACACCCACCCTCACACACACACACACACACCCACCCTCACACACACACACAACCACCCTCACACACACACACACACCCACCCTCACACACACACACACACCCACCCTCACACACACACACACACACAACCACCCTCACACACACACACACACCCACCCTCACACACACACACACAACCACCCTCACACACACACACACACACACACCCACCCTCACACACACACACACACACACACACACACACACACCCACCCTCACACACACACACATACCCACCCTCACACACACAACCACCCTCACACACACACACACACCCACCCTCACACACACACACACACACACACCCTCACACACACAACCACCCTCACACACACACACACACACACACCCACCCACCCTCACACACACACACACACACACACACACACCCACCCTCACACACACACACACACACACCCACCCTCACACACACACACACACACACATGCCCACCCTCACACACACACACACACACACATGCCCACCCTCACACACACACACACACACACCCACCCTCACACACACACACACACACACACACACCCTCACACACACACACACACAACCACCCTCACACACACACACACACACCCACCCTCACACACACACACACACACACACCCACCCTCACACACACACACACACACAACCACCCTCACACACACACACACACAACCACCCTCACACAAACACACACACACAACCACCCTCACACACACACACACACACACACACCACCCTCGCTCACACGCCACACTCTCACACGCCGCCCTCTCACACGCCACCCTCACACACGCCACCCTCACACACGCCACCCTCACACACGCCACCCTCACACACGCCACCCTCACACACGCCACCCTCACACACGCCACCCTCACACACGCCACCCTCACACACGCCACCCTCACACACGCCACCCTCACACACGCCACCCTCACACAGTCTCGCATTTACTTGTACAAAGTTGGAATAGGCAAGTTCTTCCCTCGCTGGTCTTGGAGCAACACCCACGGTTTCTGCTTTTCCTTCACACGCAGCCATTTTCAACCAGAGCGTTAACATCAATGATGGTGAATGGAGAGAGTGAAGAGTGAATCCTCTCGGGTTAATGAGGGTATCAGTAACGGTGAATGGAGAGAGTGAAGAGTGAATCCTCTCGGGTTAATGAGGATATCAATGATGGTGAATGGAGAGAGTGAAGAGTGAATCCTCTCGGGTTAATGAGGATATCAATGATGGTGAATGGAGAGAGTGAAGAGTGAATCCTCTCGGGTTAATGAGGATATCAGTAACGGTGAATGGAGAGAGTGAAGAGTGAATCCTCTCGGGTTAATGAGGATATCAGTGATGGTGAATGGAGAGAGTGAAGAGTGAATCCTCTCGGGTTAATGAGGATATCAGTGACGGTGAATGGAGAGAGTAAAGAGTGAATCCTCTCGGGTTAATGAGGATATCAATGACGGTGAATGGAGAGATTGAAGAGTGAATCCTCTCGGGTTAATGAGGATATCAATGATGGTGAATGGAGAGAGTGAAGAGTGAATCCTCTCGGGTTAATGAGGATATTAGTGACAGTGAATGGAGAGAGTGAAGAGTGAATCCTCTCGGGTTAATGAGGATATCAGTGACGGTGAATGGAGAGAGAGTGAAGAGTGAATCCTCTCATGTTAATGAGGATATCAGTGACGGTGAATGGAGAGAGTGAAGAGTGAATCCTCTCGGGTTAATGAGGATATCAATGACGGTGAATGGAGAGAGTGAAGAGTGAATCTCTCGGGTTAATGAGGATATCAGTGACGGTGAATGGAGAGAGTGAAGAGTGAATCCTCTCGGGTTAATGAGGATATCAATGACGGTGAATGGAGAGAGTGAAGAGTGAATCTCTCGGGTTAATGAGGATATCAGTGACGGTGAATGGAGAGAGTGAAGAGTGAATCCTCTCGGGTTAATGAGGATATCAGTGACGGTGAATGGAGAGAGTGAAGAGTGAATCCTCTCGGGTTAATGAGGGTATCAGTGACGGTGAATGGAGAGAGTGAAGAGTGAATCCTCTCGGGTTAATGAGGATATCAGTGACGGTGAATGGAGAGAGTGAAGAGTGAATCCTCTCGGGTTAATGAGGATATCAGTGACGGTGAAAGGAGAGAGTGAAGAGTGAATCCTCTCGGGTTAATGAGGATATCAGTGACGGTGAATGGAGAGAGTGAAGAGTGAATCCTCTCGGGTTAATGAGGATATCAGTGACGGTGAATGGAGAGAGTGAAGAATGAATCCTCTCGTGTTAATGAGGATATCAGTGATGGTGAATGGAGAGAGTGAAGAGTGAATCCTCTCGGGTTAATGAGGATATCAATGACGGTGAATGGAGAGAGTGAAGAGTGAATCCTCTCGGGTTAATGAGGATATCAGTGACGGTGAATGGAGAGGGTGAAGAGTGAATCCTCTCGGGTTAATGAGGATATCAATGACGGTGAATGGAGAGAGTGAAGAGTGAATCCTCTCGGGTTAATGAGGATATCAATGACGGTGAATGGAGAGAGTGAAGAGTGAATCCTCTCGGGTTAATGAGGGTATCAGTGACGGTGAATGGAGAGAGTGAAGAGTGAATCCTCTCGGGTTAATGAGGATATCAGTGACGGTGAATGGAGAGAGTGAAGAATGAATCCTCTCGTGTTAATGAGGATATCAGTGATGGTGAATGGAGAGAGTGAAGAGTGAATCCTCTCGGGTTAATGAGGATATCAATGACGGTGAATGGAGAGAGTGAAGAGTGAATCCTCTCGGGTTAATGAGGATATCAGTGACGGTGAATGGAGAGGGTGAAGAGTGAATCCTCTCGGGTTAATGAGGATATCAATGACGGTGAATGGAGAGAGTGAAGAGTGAATCCTCTCGGGTTAATGAGGATATCAATGACGGTGAATGGAGAGAGTGAAGAGTGAATCCTCTCGGGTTAATGAGGATATCAGTGACGGTGAATGGAAAGGGTGAAGAGTGAATCCTCTCGGGTTAATGAGGATATCAGTGATGGTGAATGGAGAGAGTGAAGAGTGAATCCTCTCGGGTTAATGAGGATATCAGTGACGGTGAATGGAGAGAGTGAAGAGTGAATCCTCCCAGTTTCGCTTGGGGATGTCCGCAGATTTGTAAATATCCTAGATTCACCAGGGGTCATCAGAACTCTGCTTGGACCACCCACTCGAGGTTTCTGATCCTCGTCTCCAGGTGCCGCTCTCCCACCCACCTACACATCTTTATTCACCACTTTTAGCTGAATAATAAGTTCCCTCAATGCTGTACTGGCTCCTGTCTCAGGGTATTTCTCCTTTACTCCTGTTATCACACACTCGAGGTGATCTCACCACACAAGCTGGTGATGATCACTCACCGTCAGTATTAACCTGCCCAATGGGACTGGGGCTACTCCAGGCTGGCTGCAGGGGTGGGGGTTTCACTAACACACACACGGCACCTAGGAGGTGATGGTGCTGGGGGTGTGGGGAAACAGTCGACAGACACTCAGGTGCCCTCAGCTCCTCCCACGATGCATTGGCACCTCATTTTAATTCAAATCCAATCTCTTCACAGAACAGTCCCGGTTACTGACCTTTGCACTCCGACGCACGCCTGGATTACAGGATGAACACTGCAATAAACCTCTGTACCTATTCCGCACTGTTCCTGTGCATCAGCGGTAAGTATCTGCATCCCAACCTTCACCAGCTCTGAGTGATCAGTAGCCCAGAGTGTAAACCACTCCCAGGACAGGTACAGCACAGGGTTAGATACAGAGTAAAGCTCCCTCTACACTGTCCCCATCAAACACTCCCAGGACAGGTACAGCACAGGGTTAGATACAGAGTAAAGCTCCCTCTACACCGTCCCCATCAAACACTCCCAGGACAGGTACAGCACGGGTTAGATACAGAGTAAAGCTCCCTCTACACTGTCCCCATCAAACACTCCCAGGACAGGTACAGCACGGGGTTAGATACAGAGTAAAGCTCCCTCTACACTGTCCCCATCAAACACTCCCAGGACAGGTACAGCACGGGGTTAGATACAGAGTAAAGCTCCCTCTACACTGTCCCCATCAAACACTCCCAGGACAGGTACAGCACGGGGTTAGATACAGAGTAAAGCTCTCTCTACACTGTCCCCATCAAACACTCCCAGGACAGGTACAGCACGGGGTTAGATACAGAGTAAAGCTCCCTCTACATCGTCCCCATCAAACACCCCCAGGACAGGTACAGCACGGGGTTAGATACAGAGTAAAGTTTGATGTCACATTCCCTGTTCCTGAAGAGTTTTGTTTCGGTTCCGCAGTGTCTGGGATGAGACAGGTTTTTCGGAAGCAGCCCGAGAACGGGACTTCAGTCGAGGGTGAGGGGACGATCATCGAGTGTGAGGTGGAGGCTCTCTCAGGACAGGTGCAGTGGGTGAGGGACGGATTGTTGCTGGGACCAGGCCGCACCCTTCCGGGATTTCCCCGTTATTCTGTGACCGGAAACTCATTGGCAGGTAGGGAGCGGCGAGTATTCCGACCATGAGGAAAACCCAGTGTCACTGATCACCCTCCTCCCTGCCTCACAGACAGAGCTGCCTGTTACACAGGAACAGGAGGAGGCCCATTCAGCCCCTCGAGCCTGTTACACAGGAACAGGAGGAGGCCATTCAGCCCCCTCGAGCCTGTTACACAGGAACAGGAGGAGGCCCATTCAGCCTCCTCGAGCCTGTTACACAGGAACAGGAGGAGGCCCATTCAGCCCCCTCGAGCCTGTTACACAGGAACAGGAGGAGACCCATTCAGCCCCCTCGAGCCTGTTACACAGGAACAGGAGGAGGCCCATTCAGCCCATCGAGCCTGTTACCCAGGAACAGGAGGAGGCCCATTCAGCCCATCGAGCCTGTTACCCAGGAACAGGAGGAGGCCCATTCAGCCCCTCGAGCTTGTTACACAGGAACAAGGGGAAGCCATTCAGTCCCTTTATCTGATATGATTCTGCTGAATATATGTCTTGTTATGTCCCAGGGTGAATGCTGTTCATGATTGAGGTGTGAAGTTTTGTTATCTTTATTCCTTTGTGTGATGTGGGCATATGTTAGAATGAGCAGGAGGAGGCCATTCGGCCCCTCGAGCCTGCTCCGCCATTCAATAAGATCATGGCTGACCAGTTTGTGTTTCGAGTTCCACATTCCCATCTACCCCCCGATAACCTTTGATTCTCTTGCCTAACAAGAATCTCTCTGCCTCCGCCTTAAAAATATTCAGTGTCCCCGTCCCCACCACCTTCTGAGGCAGAGAGTTCCACAGTCCCACAACCCTCGGAGAGAAAAAAACTCTCCTCATCTCTGTCCTAAAAGGGTGACCCCTAATTTTAAACCAGTGCCCCCCTAGTTCCAGACTCACCCACAAGAGGAAACGTCCTTTCCACATCCACCTTGTCAAGGCCGTTCAGGATCATGTAAACTTCAATCAAATCACCCCTCACTCTTCTAAACTCCAGTGGAAACAAGCCCAGTCTGTCCAACCTTTCCTCATAAGACAACCCACTCATTCCAGGGATCAATCTAGTAAACCTCCTCTGAACAGCCTCCAATGCATTTACATCCTTCCTTAAATAAGGAGACCAAAACTGCACACAGTATTCGAGATGCAGTCTGACCAATGCCCTGTATAACTGAAGCACAACATCCTTACTTTTATGTTCAATCCCTCTTGTATGAAAGGTTAGAATTCCATTAACCTTCTTCATTACTGCTGGACCTGCAAACTAACGTTTTGTGACTCATGTACTAGAACCCCCAGATCCCTCTGCACCTCAGAACTCTGCAGCCGGTCTCCATTTAACTAACGCTCGGCTTTTTAATCCTTCCTGTCAAAGTGAACAACTTCACATTGTCCCACATTAAACTGCATTGGCCGGATCCTTGCCCACTCGCTCAACCTGTCCATGTCCGTCACTGGCAAGCCCCCATCTCTAACTGCCCTTGAACTGAGTGCCTTACCCGGCCATCTCAGAGGGGCATTTAAGACTCAACCGCATTGCTGTGTGGGTCTGGAGTCATGTGTAGGCCAGACCGGGTAAGGACAGCAGATTTCCTTCCCTAAAGGGCATTAGTGAATCAGAGGGGTTTTTTCAAACAATCGATGATGATTTCATCGTCACCGTCACTGAGACTAGTTTTATATTCCAGATTTATTAATTAAAATTAAATCCCACCAGCTGCCAGGGTGAGATTTGAACCAGGGTCCGCTGAGCATTACCCTGGGACTCTGGATGACTAGCCCAGTGTCACTATATCACCAATACTTCATCCTAGATCAACTTGGTTGACGTGAAGACCCTCATTGCAGGAGAACTTGCGGTATTTCCAATTGGTCTGCTACATTTCAGCAGGTCATTGTTACCTAACCTCTGAACTTTGACCCTCGTCAGGGGTGTTTAACCTACAGATAGACAACGTGCAGCTGGGAGACGATGCATCCTATCAGTGTCAAGTGGGGCAGTCCGAGCTGTCTCCGGGGATTATCTCTCGGACTGCCTGGCTCGATGTCCTGAGTGAGTACCTGATCGCAGAGTGAGGGGAGTCGGCCTGACAATGACAGCAGCAGCACTGCCGGCTTTAGAACGGGCTTCAAATGTGGCTGCCTTCTAGAAAATTCCATTCCTCATCAAGCACTGATCCACCATGACATTCCAGATTTATTAGACAAGTTGAAATTCCAGGTGTTATGGTGGGACGTGAAGACATGTCCCCACAGGATTCTGGCTCATGAGTCCAGTAACGTTACCAATACGTGGGGCCCATTGAAAGAGCGAACGGGGTCTATTTAAACAGGGGCTATTTGAACCGGGAACGGGGTCTACGGGAACCGGGAATGGGGTCTATTTAAACAACAGACAGGGTCAATTTAAACAGACCCTGTTGCTGTTTAAATAAACCCTGTTTAAATTAACCCTGTTTGCTGTTTAAATAGACCCTGTTTAAATAGATAAAAACAAAAAACTACTGCGGATGCTGGAAATCCAAAACAAAAACAGAATTACCTGGAAAAACTCAGCAGGTCTGGCAGCATCGGCGGAGAAGAAAAGAGTTGACTTTTCGTGTCCACATGACCCTTCAGCAGAACTGAGTAAAATTAGGAGAGGGGTGAAATTTAAGCTGGTTTAAGGTGGGGGGCAGGGGGAGAGAGAAGTTGAGGGTGGGGTGGTTGTAGGGATAAGCAAGCAGTGATAGGTGGAGATAATCAAAAGATGTCACAGACAAAAGGAACAAAGAGGTGTTGAAGGTGGTGATATTGTCTAAGAAAAGTGCTAATTAAGAATGGATGGCAGGACACTCAAGGTACAGGTCTAGTGGGGGTGGGGTGGAAAGACTGACCGGGCATTACAGGTATAGATTTAAAAATAATGGAAATAGGTGGGAAAAGAAAAATCTATATAAATTATTGGAAAAAAACAAAAGGGAGGGGGAAGAAACGGAAAGGGGGTGGGGATGGAGGAGGGAGTTCAAGATCTAAAGATGTTGAACTCAGTATTCAGTCCAGAAGGCTGTAAAGTGCCTAGTCGGAAGATGAGGTGCTGTTCCTCCAGTTTGTGTTGAGCTTCACTGGAACAATGCAGCAGGCCAAGGACGGACATGTGGGCAAGAGAGCAGGGTCTATTTAAACAGGAAACAGGGTCTATTTAAACAGCAAACAGGGTCTATTTAAACAGGAAACAGGGTCTATTTAAACAGGAAACAGGGTCTATTTAAACAGGGTCTATTTAAACAGGAAACAGGGTCTATTTAAACAGGAAACAGGGTCTATTTAAACAGGGTCTATTTAAACAGGATCTATTTAAACAGGGTCTATTTAAACAGGAAACAGGGTCTATTTAAACAGGGTCTATTGGAACAGGGTATATTTAAACAGCAAACAGGGTCTATTGGAACAGGGTATATTTAAACAGCAAACAGGGTCTATTGGAACAGGGTCTATTGGAACAGGGTCTATTTAAACAGGGTCCATTGAAAAAGCAAACAGGGTCTATTTAAACAGGAAACAGGGTCTATTTAAACAGGGTCTATTTAAACAGGAAACAGGGTCTATTTAAACAGGGTCTACTTAAACAGGAAACAGGGTCTATTTAAACAGCAAATAGCGTCTATTTAAACAGGGTCTATTTAAACAGGAAACAGGGTCTATTTAAACAGGGTCTATTTAAACAGGAAACAGGGTCTATTCAAACAGAAAACAGGGTCTATTCAAACAGGAAACAGGGTCTATTTAAACAGGGTCTATTGGAACAGGGTATATTTAAACAGCAAACAGGGTCTATTGGAACAGGGTCTATTTAAACAGGGTCTATTGAAAAAGCAAACAGGGTCTATTTAAACAGGGTCTATTGAAAAAGCAAACAGGGTCTATTTAAACAGGAAACAGGGTCTATTTAAACAGGAAACAGGGTCTATTTAAACAGGGTCTATTTAAACAGGGTCTATTGAAAAAGCAAACAGGGTCTATTTAAACAGGAAACAGGGTCTATTTAAACAGGGTCTATTTAAACAGGAAACAGGGTCTATTTAAACAGGGTCTATTTAAACAGGAAACAGGGTCTATTTAAACAGGGTCTATTTAAACAGGGTCTATTTAAACAGGGTCTATTGAAACAGGAAACAGGGTCTATTGAAACAGGAAACAGGGTCTATTTAAACAGCAAACAGGGTCTATTCAAACAGCAAACAGGGTCTATTCAAACAGCAAACAGGGTCTATTCAAACAGCAAACAGGGTCTATTCAAACAGCAAACAGGGTCTATTCAAACAGCAAACAGGGTCTATTTAAACAGGAAACAGGGTCTATTCAAACAGCAAACAGGGTCTATTTAAACAGGAAACAGGGTCTATTCAAACAGCAAACAGGGTCTATTTAAACAGGAAACAGGGTCTATTCAAACAGCAAACAGGGTCTATTCAAACAGGGTCTATTTAAACAGGAAACAGGGTCTATTTAAACAGCAAACAGGGTCTATTTAAACAGGAAACAGGGTCTATTCAAACAGGGTCTATTTAAACAGGAAACAGGGTCTATTTAAACAGGAAACAGGGTCTATTCAAACAGGAAACAGGGTCTATTCAAACAGGGTCTATTTAAACAGGAAACAGGGTCTATTTAAACAGGAAACAGGGTCTATTCAAACAGCAAACAGGGTCTATTTAAACAGGGTCTATTTAAACAGGAAACAGGGTCTATTTAAACATGGTCTATTTAAACAGCAAACAGGGTCTATTCAAACAGGGTCTATTTAAACAGGAAACAGGGCCTATGGAAACGGCGAGCAGGGTCTGTCGGAACGGGGTCTGTCGGAACGGGGTCTATTGGAACAGGGTCTATTTAAATAGCTGATGACACAGAATCAGTTTCAATGTCAGAATCGAGATTAACAGAGTTTGAATGAACAGCATTGTGGTATCCGGGGAGGGGAGAGGTTCATGGAGGATAAATCATTTGCCCCATTCTGAGTGGGAGTAGTGGTGGGCTCAGTATATAAGTAGCTCGATAGTCAGCCACAGTATATAACCTGTCCTACTAGTTTGCTCTTAGTAAAAACTGTCTCCTATTCCGCGGCAGTTCCACCAAAGATTCCCATCATCCAGGAAGTGTTTATAGGTACAGCTCCGACCTGGGTCGCAGGAGAGGAATATTCACTGACCTGTCACGTCAAAGATTCAAAACCAGCGGCCAGCATAGTCTTCACAAAGGGTAAGTACATCAAGACTGAGAGCAGAGAGAGACAGTGAAAATCACCAAAAATACCCCCGGCCTGATCCACTCACAACCTCACCACGGTATATACCCCACACACTGACTCTCACTGGGGTAAGGGTCCCACACACACTGACTCTCACTGGGGTAAGGGTCCCACACACACTGACTCTCACTGGGGTAAGGGTCCCACACACACTGACTCTCACTGGGGTACGGGTCCCACATACACTGACTCTCACTGGGGTACGGGTCCCACACACACTGACTCTCACTGGGGTACGGGTCCCACACACACTGACTCTCACTGGGGTACGGGTCCCACACACACTGACTCTCACTGGGGTAAGGGTCCCACACACACTGACTCTCACTGGGGTACGGGTCCCACATACACTGACTCTCACTGGGGTACGGGTCCCACACACACTGACCCTCACTGGGGTACGGGTCCCACACACACTGACCCTCACTGGGGTACGGGTCCACACACACTGACTCTCACTGGGGCACGGGTCCCACGCACACTGACTCTCACTGGGGTACGGGTCCCACACACACTGACTCTCACTGGGGTACGGGTCCCACACACACTGACTATCACTGGGGTACGGGTCCCACACACACTGTCTCTCACTGGGATACGGGTCCCACACACACTGACTCTCACTGGGGTACGGGTCCCACACACACTGACTCTCACTGGGGTACGGGTCCCACACACACTGACTCTCACTGGGGTACGGGTCCCACACACACTGACTCTCACTGGGGTAAGGGTCCCACACACACTGACTCTCACTGGGGTACGGGTCCCACATACACTGACTCTCACTGGGGTACGGGTCCCACACACACTGACCCTCACTGGGGTACGGGTCCCACACACACTGACCCTCACTGGGGTACGGGTCCACACACACTGACTCTCACTGGGGCACGGGTCCCACGCACACTGACTCTCACTGGGGTACGGGTCCCACACACACTGACTCTCACTGGGGTACGGGTCCCACACACACTGACTATCACTGGGGTACGGGTCCCACACACACTGACTCTCACTGGGGTACGGGTCCCACACACACTGACTCTCACTGGGGTACGGGTCCCACACACACTGACTCTCACTGGGGTACGGGTCCCACACGCACTGACTCTCACTGGGGTACGGGTCCCACACGCACTGACTCTCACTGGGGTACGGGTCCCACACGCACTGACTCTCACTGGGGTACGGGTCCCACACACACTGACTCTCACTGGGGTACGGGTCCCACACACACTGACTCTCACTGGGGTACGGGTCCCACACACACTGACTCTCACTGGGGTGTCGATGTTCACAGTCCCGCTCTAACCTGCAACATATTTGTTTTCATGGTCAGGTGGTTTGGAACTTTCCCGATCAGAGACCACAGTGATTCCTGGTTCGAAACCAAAACTATTCAGCACCGTGTCAGTCATCAGGTCAGTGCAGATCCCGCCTGAAAACTGTCCCCATCAAACACTCCCAGGACAGGTACAGCACGGGGTTAGATACAGAGTAAAGCTCCATCTACACCGTCCCCATCAAACACTCCCAGGACAGGTACAGCACAGGGTTAGATACAGAGTAAAGCTCCATCTACACCGTCCCCATCAAACACTCCCAGGACAGGTACAGCACAGGGTTAGATACAGAGTAAAGCTCCCTCTACACTGTCCCTATCAAACACTCCCAGGACAGGTACAGCACGGGGTTAGATACAGAGTAAAGCTCCCTCTACACTGTCCCCATCAAACACTCCCAGGACAGGTACAGCACAGGGTTAGATACAGAGTAAAGCTCCATCTACACCGTCCCCATCAAACACTCCCAGGACAGGTACAGCACAGGGTTAGATACAGAGTAAAGCTCCCTCTACACTGTCCCTATCAAACACTCCCAGGACAGGTACAGCACGGGGTTAGATACAGAGTAAAGCTCCCTCTACACTGTCCCCATCAAACACTCCCAGGACAGGTACAGCACGGGGTTAGATACAGAGTAAATCTCCCTCTACACTGTCCCCATCAAACACTCCCAGGACAGGTACAGCACGGGGTTAGATACAGAGTAAAGCTCCCTCTACACTGTCCCCATCAAACACTCCCAGGACAGGTACAGCACGGGGTTAGATACTGATTTCAGTTTGGGGGTGATGTTTTGCGGGTGATGTTTTGGGGGGGTGATGTTTTGGGGGGGGTGATGTTTTGGGGGTGATGTTTTGAGGTTGATGTTTTGGGGGTGATGTTTTGGGGGTGATGTTTTGGGGGGGGGTGATGTTTTGCAGGGTGATGTTTTGGGGGTGATGTTTTGGGGGTGATGTTTCGTGGGTGATGTTTTGGGGGGTGATGTTTTGGGGGTGATGTTTTGGGGGTGTGATGTTTTGGAGGGGGTGATGTTTTGGGTGTGATGTTTTTGGGGGGTGATGTTTTGGGGGTGATGTTTTGGGTGTGATGTTTTTGGGGGGTGATGTTTTGGGGGGGTGATGTTTTGGGGGTGATGTTTTGGGGGGGTGATGTTTTGGGGGGGGTGATGTTTTGGGGGGTGATGTTTTGGGGGGTGATGTTTTGGGTGTGATGTTTTTGGGGGGTGATGTTTTGGGGGGTGATGTTTTGGGGGTGATGTTTTGGGTGTGATGTTTTTGGGGGGTGATGTTTTGGGGGGGATGTTTTGGGGGGTGATGTTTTGGGGGGTGATGTTTTGGGGGGTGATGGGGGGTGATGTTTTGGGGGGGTGATGTTTTGGGGGTGATGTTTTGGGGGGTGATGTTTTGGGTGTGATGTTTTGGGGGTGATGTTTTGGGGGTGATGTTTTGGGGGGTGATGTTTTGGGGGGTGATGTTTTGGGGGGGTGATGTTTTGGGTGTGATGTTTTGGGGGTGATGTTTTGGGGGTGATGTTTTGGGGGTGATGTTTTGGGGGGTGATGTTTTGGGGGTGATGTTCTGGGGGTGATGTTTTGGGGGTGATGTTTTGGGGGTGATGTTTTGGGGGTGATGTTCTGGGGGTGATGTTTTGGGGGTGATGTTCTGGGGGTGATGTTTTCGGGGTGATGTTTTGGGGGGTGATGTTTTGGGGGTGATGTTTTGGGGGTGATGTTTTGGGGGGTGATGTTCTGGGGCTGATGTTTTGGACGTTGACTGCCTTGTTTTGGATTGTGTGCCTGTTCAGGGTGACTCCAGGGAGCTCGGACCATGGGAAGGATCTCATTTGTGCAGCCTGGAACCCTGCTCTCTCTCAGCCACGTACCACTGCCTTCAGGATGAACATTTTGTGTAAGTTTGGACGGTTCCCTGACAGCCCCTCACTGCAGGAGAGCTGGCTACTCAGGCCCATCAGCAGGAAAGCTGCATTTTGGTAGCGCCTTTGTCGATGACTGACCCTGGCCTCATCACTTTGATTTCAGACCCACCAGAGATGCCCAAGATCGAAGGTTTGAGTCAGAGTCAGGTCAAAGCCGGAGTCGCTCTTCAATTGGTTTGTACCTCAACTGGAGGAAACCCATTGGCTATGCTGCAGTGGCTCAAGGTGAGATCCACAGCCAATCACAGGGCAAGTCCACAGCCAATCACTCACAGGGCAGGTCCACAGCCAATCACAAGGCAGGTCCACAGCCAATCACAGGGCAGGTCCACAGCCAATCACAGGGCAGGTCCACAGCCAATCACAGGGCAGGTCCACAGCCAATCACAGGGCAGGTCAGTGGGATGTCTTTGGGGGGTAAATGAAGTCGAGGATCTTGGGAGAAATCTAGACTTTTAAAAACTCATCAGCTAGAAGGTTGACATAATTAAAATACTCAATCTGAAAATGGCACCTCCGACAGTGCAGCACTCCCTCAGTACTGACCCTCCGACAGTGCAGCACTCCCTCAGTACTGACCCTCCGACAGTGCGGCACTCCCTCAGTACTGACCCTCCGACAGTGCAGCACTCCCTCAGTACTGACCCTCCGACAGTGCGGCACTCCCTCAGTACTGACCCTCCGACAGTGCAGCACTCCCTCAGTACTGACCCTCCGACAGTGCGGCACTCCCTCAGTACTGACCCTCCGACAGTGCAGCACTCCCTCAGTACTGACCCTCCGACAGTGCGGCACTCCCGCAGTACTGACCCTCCGACAGTGCGGCACTCCCTCAGTACTGACCCTCCGACAGTGCGGCACTCCCTCAGTACTGACCCTCCCACAGTGCGGCACTCCCTCAGTACTGACCCTCCGACAGTGCAGCACTCCCTCAGTACTGACCCTCTGACAGTGCGGCACTCCCTCAGTACTGACCCTCTGACAGTGCGGCACTCCCTCAGCACTGACCCTCCGACAGTGCAGCACTCCCTCAGTACTGACCCTCCGACAGTGCGGCGCTCCCTCGGTACTGACCCTCCGACAGTGCGGCGCTCCCTCGGTACTGACCCTCCGACAGTGCGGCGCTCCCTCAGTACTGACCCTCCGACAGTGCGGCACTCCCTCAGTACTGATCCTCCGACAGTGCGGCGCTCCCTCAGTACTGACCCTCCGACAGTGCGGCACTGCCTCAGTACTACCCTCCGACAGTGCGGCACTCCCTCAGTACTGAGCCTCCGACAGTGCGGCACTCCCTCAGTACTGACCCTCCGACAGTGCGGCACTCCCTCAGCACTGACCCTCCGACAGTGCGGCACTCCCTCAGCACTGACCCTCCGACAGTGCGGCACACCCTCAGTACTGACCCTCCGACAGTGCGGCGCTCCCTCAGTACTGACCCTCCGACAGTGCGGCACTCCCTCAGTACTGACCCTTAGACAGTGCGGCGCTCCCTCAGTACTGACCCTCAGACAGTGCGGTACTCCCTCAGTACTGACCCTCCGACAGTGCGGCACACCCTCAGTACTGACCCTCCGACAGTGCGGCGCTCCCTCAGTACTGACCCTCCGACAGTGCGGCGCTCCCTCAGTACTGACCCTCCGACAGTGCGGCACTCCCTCAGTACTGACCCTCAGACAGTGCGGCGCTCCCTCAGTACTGACCCTCCGACAGTGCAGCACTCCCTCAGTACTGACCCTCCGACAGTGCAGCACTCCCTCAGCACTGACCCAGCCAGTGCTCTGGGGAGTGTTTGCCCGGTGATGTCTCCAAGTCCTTGGTCGTGTGATGAGCCCCCATGGTTGGAGCTGCAGTGTTGTGTTGTGAGTGATGTGATTGACTTCGCACTGTTGACATTACCCTGTACTTTCACATTCTCTCTTCTCTCTGCTCCTCGAGGGTGATGTGGTGCTATCCAAGAATTGGGAGACTGATGAAGCAACAAGGTCATCTCGCAGTTTGCTCACATATATGACTAAGCCTCAGGACGATGGGATGAAACTGATGTGTGAGGCACTGAATCAGGTCACAGCGAATCCACTGAGGGCTGTCATCATCCTGCATGTTGTCTGTGAGTCTGAACATAGTGTCTCTACATCACATCACACGCTGACTCTCACTGGGGTCCGGGTCCCACACACACACACCGACTCTCACTGGGGTACGGGTCCCACACACACTGACTCTCACTGTGGTACGGGTCCCACACACACTGACTCTCACTGGGGTACGGGTCCCACACATACTGACTCTCACTGGGGTACGGGTCCCACACACACTGACTCTCACTGGGGTACGGGTCCCACACACACTGACTCTCAGTGGGGTACGGGTCCCACACACACTGACTCTCACTGGGGTACGGGTCCCACACACACTGACTCTCACTGGTGTACGGGACCCAAACACACTGACTCTCACTGGAGTGCGGGTCCCACACACACTGACTCTCACTGGGGTACGGGTCCCACACACACTGACTCTCACTGGTGTACGGGACCCAAACACACTGACTCTCACTGGAGTGCGGGTCCCACACACACTGACTCTCACTGGGGTACGGGTCCCACACACACTGACTCTCACTGGGGTACGGGTCCCACACACACCGACTCTCACTGGGGTACGGGTCCCACACACACTGACTCTCACTGGGTTACGGGTCCCACACACACTGACTCTCACTGGGGTACGGGTCCCACACACACTTACTCTCCCGGGGGTACAGCGTGTGTTGCTTTGTCTCTGACCCTCCTCCTGCTGTTTTTCAGATGCTCCAACACGTGTGACGATTTTTGGAAAGTCCCGAGCAGCTGAAGGTGAAGTGATTTCCCTGTCGTGTAGCACAAGTTCCAGCAACCCACCAGCACACATCCGATGGTGGGCAGCAGGCAAGGAGCTCAACGTTACTGAGGTGACCTACAGCCGGGTAAGTGTGACCGCGACAGGCGAACCTCGGTGGGAGTGTCAGTGTGCAGTGAGTGTGAGCTCTGGGTGACTCCCGTTAGCGATGCTGCCTGGGTATAGCCTGCACGTGACTCCTGGCCCAGGCTGCCCGTGACACTGAGTGACCACAGGCGCATTGGGCAAGCCCTTCCAGCCTGGGCCGTGTCCTGAGACCGAGATACTGACATCCTGGGTGGTCGTGCTGCTACCCCGTGTCATACTGATCGGTCACATGTGAAACGTGGCAGCCAATTTGTGCACAGCAAGATCCCACAAACAGCGAGCGAGGGGATTATGACCCAGATCGTCTGTACTTTTAGTGATGTTGGTTGAGGGATAAATATCGGCCCCAGGGACACCGGGGAGAACTTCCCCCCCCTGCTCTTCTTCCAAATAGTGGCCGTGGGATCTTTCACACCCGCCCGAGAGGGCAGACGGGGACCTCGGTTTAATGTCTCATCTGAAAGACAGTGCGGCACTCCCTCAGTACTGACCCTCCGACAGTGCGGCACTCCCTCAGTACTGACCCTCCGACAGTGCGGCACTCCCTCAGTACTGACCCTCCGACAGTGCGGCACTCCCTCAGTACTGACCCTCCGACAGTGCGGCACTCCCTCAGCACTGACCCTCCGACAGTGCGGCATTCCCTCAGTACTGACCCTCCGACAGTGCGGCACTCCCTCAGTACTGACCCTCCGACAGTGCGGCACTCCCTCAGTACTGACCCTCCGACAGTGCGGCACTCCCTCAGTACTGACCCTCCGACAGTGCGGCATTCCCTCAGCACTGACCCTCCGACGGTGCGGCACTCCCTCAGCACTGACCCTCCGGCAGTGCGGCACTCCCTCAGTACTGACCCTCCGACAGTGCGGCACTCCCTCAGCACTGACCCTCCGGCAGTGCGGCACTCCCTCAGTACTGACCCTCCGACAGTGCGGCACTCCCTCAGTACTGACCCTCCGACAGTGCGGCACTCCCTCAGTACTGACCCTCCGACAGTGCGGCACTCCCTCAGTACTGACCCTCCGACAGTGCGGCACTCCCTCAGTACTGACCCTCCGACAGTGCGGCACTCCCTCAGTACTGACCCTCCGACAGTGCGGCACTCCCTCAGTACTGACCCTCCGACAGTGCGGCACTCCCTCAGTGCTGACCCTCCGACAGTGCGGCACTCCCTCAGTACTGACCCTCCGACAGTGCGGCACTCCCTCAGTACTGACCCTCCGACAGTGCGGCACTCCCTCAGTACTGACCCTCCGACAGTGCGGCACTCCCTCAGTACTGACCCTCCGACAGTGCGGCACTCCCTCAGTACTGACCCTCCGACAGTGCGGCACTCCCTCAGTACTGACCCTCCGACAGTGCGGCACTCCCTCAGTACTGACCCTCCGACAGTGCGGTACTCCCTCAGTACTGACCCTACGACAGTGCGGCACTCCCTCAGTACTGACCCTCCGACAGTGCAGTGCTCCCTCAGTACTGACCCTCCGACAGTGCAGCACTCCCTCAGTACTGACCCTCTGACAGTGCAGCACTCCCTCAGTACGAGTTTAAATGTATTTGTTTTTGTAATTTCTTTGACTGAGTAAACGTGAAGTTAATGCTAGAAGATTCCGGCCCCACTCCCTTGCGGTAAACATGTTTCCATGGATACTGTTGTTAGGATGAATCTGGCCAGTCTCGCTGACCTTAGTGACTTTCGTTCCCCCAGACCAGTCTTGGAGTCAGCACCATTTCCAATGTCACGGTGACCACCAGTCGGCAGGACAACGGGATGATCATCGTGTGTGAGGCGGTCAACGAGGCTGTCTTCATGACCAGGAGTGCCAGCATAGTCCTTAAAGTTAACTGTGAGTACGAGAGGCCTGAGCCCAGGGTCAAAGTTCATGGGAGGCACGAGACCAGGGTCAAAGTTCACCGTGAGCAGGCCCGAGGCCAGGCTCAAAGTTCGCCGTGAGCAGGCCCGAGGCCAGGGTCAAAGTTCACCGTGAGCAGGCCCGAGGCCAGGGTTCAAAGTTCACCGTGAGCAGGCCCAAGGCCAGGCTCAAAGTTCACTGTGAATAGGCCCGAGGCCAGGGTTCAAAGTTCACCGTGAGCAGGCACGAGGCCAGGGTCAAAGTTCATCGTGAGCAGGCCTGAGTCCAGGCTCAAAGTTCATCGTGAGCAGGCACATGGCCAGGGTCAAAGTTCACCGTGAGCAGGCACATGGCCAGGGTCAAAGTTCACTGTGAGCAGGCCCGAGGCCAGGGTTCAAATTTCACCGTGAGCAGGCCCGAGGCCAGGATCAAAGTTCACCGTGAGCAGGCCCGAGGCCAGGGTTCAAAGTTCATTGTGCGCAGGCCCGAGGCCAGGCTCAAAGTTCGCCATGAGCAGGCCCGAGGCCAGGGTGAAAGTTCACCGTGAGCAGGCCCGAGGCCAGGGTCAAAGTTAACCGTGAGCAGGCCCGAGGCCAGGGTTCAAAGTTCATTGTGCGCAGGCCCGAGGCCAGGCTCAAAGTTCACCGTGAGGAGGTGGATGACTGGAATTTAGAGGAACTGGGCTGTATTACACCTGGGCCCCGGGCCTTCACATCACTGAGAATTGCAGGAAGATGTGAAGCAGACAGGAATCATTGGGAGAGGCGAGGAGGAGGGGGAGGAATTGACCTCGGCCTGTGTGGCTGACCCGTGAGAGACGGAGTTGTTGCTGATGTTGGTCCTTTGCTCTTTGGCTCCATTAGACCCGCCCGAGAGGATCTGGATCCTGGGCCCCCCTCAGAGTGTCCGTTTCCAGACTGGGGCCCAGGTCACCCTGTCCTGCTTTGTCAGCGGGGGGAACCCACCAGCTCGATTGACCTGGAAAAAGGTAAAAGCTGCATTTATACCATCCTGATTCGGGACCTCTCCCCCGACCCTGCACACCGTCCTCACCCACATCACCTCCCACAGCACAGGAGGAGGCCATTCCGCCCAGCATATCTATCCTGGCTCTTTGACAGATCTACCCAATTAGCCCTCACTCTCCCCCTCCTGCTCTGTCCCCCAGAGACCTGTAAATTTTTCCCCTTCGAGTATTTCTCCAATTTCCCCCTTGTGAAAGTTCCTATTGAATCTGCTTCCACCGCCCTTTCAGGCAGAACCTTCCAGATCACAACAACTCGCTGTGTGTAAAACAAAATCCTCCTCATCTCCCCCCTCTGGTTCTTATCCCCGATCCTCTTCAATCTGTGTCCCTCTGGTTACCGACCCTCCTGCCCACTGGGAAACACTTTCTCCTCATCGACTCTATGCAAACCCCCTCCTGATGTTGAACGTCCTGATTCAATCTCCCCCTTAACCTTCTCCGCTCCGAGGAGAACGATCCCGGCTTCTCCCAGTCTCTCCACACGGACTGAAGTCCCTCATCCCCTGGGGACCGGTCCCAGTAAATCTACCCCCCCAGCCTCCCTCTCCAAGACCCCGACATCTTTCCCAAAGTGTGACCCACCCAGAATGGGACACGTGCCTCTGGCTGGGAGGTTGCCGTGATGTGTAACCCTTGCACAGGACCTTCCTTCACTTTATTCTTCAAACATCTCTGAATATCCGGGAGCCTGTGCGACATTTCACAACCGATTCAGACTGTTCTATAATCCTCCCAGTTTTATTAACTCATGTCCCAGGCCGAAGGGACTGTGCACACGGTTTAAAATGGCAGACTTGCTTTAAATTACCTTTCCTTCTCTCCAGGGTTCGAAACCTGTGCCAAGAGGAGTGTATAAGAGTACCGGAAAACTAGCGTCCTCCGAGTTAACCATCACTACTGTCCCCAGTGATAACCAGGTTAACTACAAGTGCAGTGCAAGTAATGAGGCCACACTCAGCCCATTAACAGCTGTCATCAGATTCTGGGTGCAGTGTAAGTAACATCAGGAGCTGACACTGAGACACAGACACACGGACTGTACAGGAGCTGACACTGAGACACACACACGGACTGTACAGGAGCTAACACTGAGACACAGACACACGGACCGTACAGGAGCTGACACTGAGACACAGACACACGGACTGTACAGGAGCTGACACTGAGACACACACACACGGACCGTACAGGAGCTGACACTGAGACACACACACAGACTGTACAGGAGCTGACACTGAGACACACACACAGACTGTACAGGAGCTGACACTGAGACACACACACGGACCGTACAGGAGCTGACACTGAGACACACACACGGACCGTACAGGACCTGACACTGAGACACACACACACGGACTGTACAGGAGCTGACACTGAGACACACACACACACGGACTGTACAGGAGCTGACACTGAGACACACACACACAGACAGTACAGGAGCTGACACTGAGACACACACACACAGACCGTACAGGAGCTGACACTGAGACACACACACACGGACTGTACAGGAGCTGACACTGAGACACACACACAGACAGTACAGGAACTGACACTGAGACACACACACGCAGACAGTACAGGAGCTGACACTGAGACACACACACACAGACAGTACAGGAGCTAACACTGAGACACACACACAGACCGTACAGGAGCTGACACTGAGACACACACACGGACTGTACGGGAGCTGACACTGAGACACACACACGGACTGTACAGGAGCTGACACTGAGACACACACACGGACTGTACAGGAGCTGACACTGAGACACACACACACGGACCGTACAGGAGCTGACACTGAGACACACACACGGACCGTACAGGAGCTGACACTGAGACACACACACAGACCGTACAGGAGCTGACACTGAGACACACACACGGACCGTACAGGAGCTGACACTGAGACACACACACAGACTGTACAGGAGCTGACACTGAGACACACACACGGACCGTACAGGAGCTGACACTGAGACACACACACGGACTGTACAGGAGCTGACACTGAGACACACACGGACCGTACAGGACCTGACACTGAGACACACACACACGGACTGTACAGGAGCTGACACTGAGACACACGCACACACGGACTGTACAGGAGCTGACACTGAGACACACACACACAGACAGTACAGGAGCTGACACTGAGACACACACACACAGACCGTACAGGAGCTGACACTGAGACACACACACACGGACTGTACAGGAGCTGACACTGAGACACACACACAGACAGTACAGGAGCTGACACTGAGACACACACACGCAGACAGTACAGGAGCTGACACTGAGACACACACACACAGACAGTACAGGAGCTGACACTGAGACACACACACAGACCGTACAGGAGCTGACACTGAGACACACACACGGACTGTACAGGAGCTGACACTGAGACACACACACGGACTGTACAGGAGCTGACACTGAGACACACACACGGACTGTACAGGAGCTGACACTGAGACACACACACACGGACCGTACAGGAGCTGACACTGAGACACACACACGGACTGTACAGGAGCTGACACTGAGACACACACACGGACCGTACAGGAGCTGACACTGAGACACACACACACGGACTGTACAGGAGCTGACACTGAGACACACACACGAACTGTACAGGAGCTGACACTGAGACACACACACGGACTGTACAGGAGCTGACACTGAGACACACACACGGACCGTACAGGAGCTGACACTGAGACACACACACACGGACTGTACAGGAGCTGACACTGAGACACACACACGGACTTTACAGGAGCTGACACTGAGACACACACACACGGACTGTACAGGAGCTGACACTGAGACACACACACGGACTGTACAGGGGCTGACACTGAGACACACACACGGACTGTACAGGAGCTGACACTGAGACACATACACACGGACTGTACAGGAGCTGACACTGAGACACACACACAGACTGTACAGGAGCTGACACAGACTCACATTCACAGACCGTACAGGAGCTGACACTGTGACACACACACGGACCGTACAGGAGCTGACACTAAGACACACACACGGACCGCACAGGAACTGACAGTGAGACACACACACGGACCGTACAGGAGCTGACACTGAGACACACACACAGACCATACAGGAGCTGACACTGAGACACACGCACACGGACTGTACAGGAGCTGACACTGAGACACACACACGGACTGTACAGGAGCTGACACTGAGACACACACACAGACTGTACAGGAGCTGACACTGAGACACACACACGGACTGTACAGGAGCTGACACTGAGACACACACACACGGACCGTACAGGAGCTGACACTGAGACACACACACGGACTGTACAGGAGCTGACACTGAGACACACACACGGACCGTACAGGAGCTGACACTGAGACACACACACGGACTGTACAGGAGCTGACACTGAGACACACACACGGACTGTACAGGAGCTGACACTGAGACACACACACACGGACTGTACAGGAGCTGTCACTGAGACACACACACAGACTGTACAGGAGCTGACACAGACACACATTCACAGACCGTACAGGAGCTGACACTGTGACACACACACGGACCGTACAGGAGCTGACACGGAGACACACACACACGGACCGTACAGGAGCTGACACTGAGACACACACACGGACTGTACAGGAGCTGACACTGAGACACACACACGGACCGTACAGGAACTGACACTGAGACACACACACGGACTGTACAGGAGCTGACACTGAGACACACACACGGACTGTACAGGAGCTGACACTGAGACACACACACGGACTGTACAGGAGCTGACACTGAGACACACACACACGGACTGTACAGGAGCTGACACTGAGACACACACACAGACTGTACAGGAGCTGACACAGACACACAGATAAGGTCAAGCGGAGAGTACCAGATGGGGCTGAATGATGGCTCTCTCGATACAGTTGATCTATTTATCGATCTTTCAGTTGCTCCAATCGATATGAAGATGACGAGTTCTGTTGAGACTGTTCACCAAGGTGAAACAATCACTTTGACCTGTCATATCGGGAGCTCAAACCCTGTCCCACAGGTTGCCTGGATCAAAGATGGAGTCAGGTAAGGACGTGGAAAATCAAATGCTCCCTCAGTACTGACCCTCCGACAGTGCAGCACTCCCTCAGTACTGACTCTCCGACAGTGCAGCGCTCCCTCAGTACTGACCCTCCGACAGTGCGGCACTCCCTCAGTACTGACCCTCCGACAGTGCAGCACTCCCTCAGTACCGACCCTCCGACAGTGCAGCACTCCCTCAGTACCGACCCTCCGACAGTGCAGCACTCCCTCAGTACTGACCCTCCGACAGTGCAGCACTCCCTCAGTACTGACCCTCCGACAGTGCAGCACTCCCTCAGTACTGACCCTCCGACAGTGCAGCACTCCCTCAGTACTGACCCTCCGACAGTGCAGCACTCCCTCAGTACTGACCCTCCGACAGTGCAGTGCTGTCCCTGTGCAGGGAGAGTGTAATGTGTCTCTGGTTGGGGGTGGATGTATCTGCTGTCCTGCTCTCTAACCCCTTTGCTCTAACTCCCTGACCCAGGCTTCCCGCTGCCGATGTGAAGATCCGGGATTCCGATTACGGTGGTCAGTCAGTAACAGCTGAGATGTCCCTGGTCGCCATGTCCTCCGACCATGGCAAACGTGTTCTGTGTGAGGCTTACAGCCCTGTCCTGGAGGAGGCGCTCAACACCTTTCACCAACTCGACATCCTGCGTAGGTGGCAAGTTTCAGCACTCAGTCCGAGTGTAGCCCGCTCAGATCTGTCACTCCCTGTTCACTCTACTCACTCCCTGCTCACTCCACTCGCCCACTCACTCCCTGCTCACTCCCTGCTCACTCCACTCGCCCACTCACTCCCTGCTCACTCCCTGCTCACTCCACTCGCCTACTCACTCCCTGCTCACTCCCTGCTCACTCCACTCGCCCACTCACTCCCTGCTCACTCCCTGCTCACTCCACTCGCCTACTCACTCCCTGCTCACTCCACTCCCTCACTCCCTGCTCACTCCACTCGCCCACTCACTCACACTTCCTGCTCACTCCACTCGCTCGCTCACTCCCTGCTCACTCCACTCGCCCACTCACTCCCTGCTCACTGCACTCGCCCACTCCCTGCTCACTCCACTCGCTTACTCACTCCCTGCTCACTCCACTCGCCCACTCACTCACTCACTCCCTGCTCACTCCACTCGCTCACTCACTCCCTGGTCACTCCACTCGCCCACTCACTCCCTGCTCACTCACTCACTTCCTGCTCACTCCACTTGCTGTCTCACTCCCTGCTCACTCCACTCGCCCACTCACTCCCTGCTCACTCCACTCGCCCACTCACTCCCTGCTCACTCCCTGCTCACTCACTCCCTGCTCACTCCACTCGCCCACTCACTCACTCCCTGCTCACTCACTCCCTGCTCACTCCACTCGCCCACTCACTCCCTGCTCACTCCACTCGCCCACTCACTCCCTGTTCACTCCACTCGCTCACTCATTCCCTGCTCACTCCACTCGCCCACTCACTCACTCACTTCCTGCTCACTCCACTCGCTCACTCACTCCCTGCTCACTCCACTCGCTCACTCACTCCCTGCTCACTCCACTCGCTCACTCACTCCCTGCTCACTCCACTCGCCCACTCACTCCCTGTTCACTCCACTCGCTCACTCACTCCCTGCTCACTCCACTCGCCCACTCACTCACTCACTTCCTGCTCACTCCACTCGCTCACTCACTCCCTGCTCACTCCACTCGCTCACTCACTCCCTGCTCACTCCACTCGCTCACTCACTCCCTGCTCACTCCACTCGCCCACTCACTCCCTGCTCGCTCACTCACTTCCTGCTCACTCCACTCGCTCACTCACTTCCTGCTCACTCCACTCACTCATTCCCTGCTCACTCCACCCGCCCACTCACTCCCTGCTCACTCCACTCGCTCACTCACTCCCTGCTCACTCCACTCGCCTACTCACTCCCTGCTAACTCCACTCGCCCACTCACTCCCTGCTCACTCCACTCACTCCCTGCTCACTCCACTCGCCCACTCACTCCCTGCTCACTCCACATACTCACTCACTCCCTGCTCACTCCACTCACTCCCTGCTCACTCCACTCGCCCACTCACTCCCTGCTCACTCCACTCACTCACTCACTCCCTGCTCACTCCACTCACTCACTCACTCCCTGCTCACTCCACTCACTCCACTCACTCACTCACTCACTCACTCACTCACTCACTCACTCCGCTCGCTCACTCACTCACTCACTCCCTGCTCCCTCCACGCACTCACTCACTCCCTGCTCACTCCCTCACTCGCTCACTCCCTGCTCACTCCACTCGCCCACTCACTCACTCCCTGCTCACTCCACTCACCCACTCACTCCCTGCTCACTCCACTCGCTCACTCACTCACTCACTCACTCCACTCGCACACTTACTCCCTGCTCACTCCACTCGCTCACTCCACTCACTCCACTCACTCCCTGCTCACTCCACTCACTCCCTGCTCACTCCACTCGCTCACTCCACTCGCCCACTCACTCCCTGCTCACTCCACTCCCTCACTCCCTGCTCACTCCACTCGCTCACTCCACTCGCCCACTCACTCCCTGCTCACTCCACTCACTCACTCACTCCCTGCTCACTCCACTTGCTCACTCACTCCCTGCTCACTCCACTCCCTCACTCCCTGCTCACTCCACTCGCTCACTCCACTCGCCCACTCACTCCCTGCTCACTCCACTCACTCACTCACTCCCTGCTCACTCCACTTGCTCACTCACTCCCTGCTCCCTCCACTCGCTCACTCACTCCCTGCTCACTCCACTCGCCCACTCACTCCCTGCTCACTCCACTCGCTCACTCACTCCCTGCTCACTCCACTCGCTCACTCACTCCCTGCTCACTCCACTCGCCCACTCACTCCCTGCTCACTCCACTCGCTCACTCACTCCCTGCTCACTCCGTCGTTCACTTGCTCAGTACGTGGCCTATTGGTCACTCAGTGCCACATCTGGTTTGTTGTGCAGATGCCCCGGAATTCTCTCCGGATCAGGTGGGAATTGTACAGGCCGAGGAGCAGGGGGCAGTCGTCATTCCCATTCAAATAACAGCCAACCCACCAGAGGTCACCTACACTTGGAGCAGGAATGGGCAACTCCTGGTCAAAGGTCAGAGTTCACCAACATTCATAAAGTAACAGCAGAAATCTCGTCAAGTCAAACATTGTCCAACATCCTGACACCACTCACAGTCCCACACACACTGACTCTCACTGGGGTAAGGGTCCCACACACACTGACTCTCACTGGGGTACGGGTCCCACACACACTGACTCTCACTGGGGTACGGGTCCCACACACTGACTCTCACTGGGGTACGGGTCCCACACACACTGACTCTCACTGGGGTACGGGTCCCACACACACTGACTCTCACTGGGGTACGTGTCCCACACACACTGACTCTCACTGGGGTACGGGTCCCACACACACTGACTCTCACTGGGGCACGGGTCCCACACACACTGACTCTCACGGGGGTACGGGTCCCACACACACTGACTCTCACTGGGGTACGGGTCCCACACACACTGACTCTCACTGGGGTACGGGTCCCACACACACTGACTCTCACTGGGGTACGGGTCCCACACACACTGACTCTCACCGGGGTACGGGTCCCACACACACTGACTCTCACCGGGGTACGGGTCCCACACACACTGACTCTCACTGGGGTACGGGTCCCACACACACTGACTCTCACTGGGATAATTTTAATAAGGGAATCACACTTTACCGAAAAAGGGGGTTGTGTTTATAAGAGATTTGAAATATTGTGATTAAAACAGGAATGTTTCTGTATGTTCCCTGAACTAAATAGAGAGATAAAGCTGCGGATCGATGACACTTTATACCTGGTGGTGTTACAGATGAACGAGTGAAGCCACTTATTGCAGCTCGAGGTGTCTCTCATCCTTTCTCTCTGTGGCTATTGATTCTCTCTCCTTTGTCCCTCTCTCTCTATCCTTTGTCCCTCTCTCTCTCTCCTTTGTCCCTCTCTCTCTCTCCTTTGTCCCTCTCTCTCTCTCCTTTGTCCCTCTCTCTCTATCCTTTGTCCCTCTCTCTCTCTCCTTTCTCCCTCTCTCTCTATCCTTTGTCCCTCTCTCTCTATCCTTTGTCCCTCTCTCTCTCTATCCTTTGTCCCTCTCTCTCTCCATCCTTTGTCCCCCTCTCTCTCTATCCTTTGTCCCCCTCTCTCTCTATTCTTTGTCCCTCTCTCTCTCTATCATTTGTCCCTCTCCATTTTCATCCTTTGTCCCTCTCTCTCTCTATCCTTTGTCCCTCTCTCTCTCTGCTCTCTCTCTCTCTCTCTCTGCTCTCTCTCTCTGCTCTCTCTCTCTGCTCTCTCTCTCTGCTCTTTCTCTCTCTCTGCTCTCTCTCTCCCTCTGCTCTCTGCTCTCTCTCTGCTCTCTCTCTGCTCTCTCTCTCTGCTCTCTCTCTCTGCTCTCTCTCTCTGCTCTCTCTCTCTGCTCTCTCTCTCTGCTCTCTCTCTCTCTCTGCTCTCTGCTCTCTGCTCTCTGCTCTCTCTCTCTGCTCTCTCTCTGCTCTCTCTCTCTGCTCTCTCTCTCTGCTCTCTCTGCTCTCTCTCTCTGCTCTCTCTCTCTCTGCTCTCTCTCTCTCTCTGCTCTCTCTCTCTGCTCTCTCTCCCTGCTCTCTCTGCTCTCTCTCTCTCTGCTCTCTCTCCTGCTCTCTCTCTCTGCTCTCTCTCCCTGCTCTCTCTGCGCTCTCTCTCTCTCTCTCTCTGCTCTTTCTCTCTCTCTGCTCTCTCTCTCTCTCTGTCCTCTCTCTCTCTCTGCTCTCTCTCCTGCTCTCTCTCTCTGCTCTCTCTCCCTGCTCTCTCTGCGCTCTCTCTCTCTCTCTCTCTGCTCTCTCTCTCTCTGCTCTTTCTCTCTCTCTGCTCTCTCTCTCCCTCTGCTCTCTCTCTCCCTCTGCTCTCTCTCTGCTCTCTCTCTCTGCTCTCTCTCTCTGCTCTCTCTCTCTGCTCTCTCTCTCTCTGCTCTCTCTCTCTGCTCTCTCTCTCTGCTCTCTGCTCTCTCTCTGCTCTCTCTCTGCTCTCTCTCTCTGCTCTCTCTCTGCTCTCTCTCTGCTCTCTCTCTCTGCTCTCTCTCTATGCTCTCTCTCTCTGCTCTCTCTCTGCTCTCTCTGCGCTCTCTCTCTCTCTCTCTCTGCTCTCTCTCTGCTCTCTCTCTCTCTCTGCTCTCTCTCCCTCTCTGCTCTCTCTCCCTGCTCTCTCTCTGCTCTCTCTCTGCTCTCTCTGCTCTCTCTCTCTGCTCTCTGCTCTCTCTCTCTGCTCTCTCTCTCTGCTCTCTGCTCTCTCTCTGCTCTCTCTCTGCTCTCTCTCTGCTCTCTCTGCTCTCTCTCTCTGCTCTCTCTCTCTCTCTGCTCTCTCTGCTCTCTCTCTCTGCTCTCTCTCTCTGCTCTCTGCTCTCTCTCTGCTCTCTCTCTGCTCTCTCTCTCTGCTCTCTCTCTCTCTGCTCTCTCTCTCTCTGCTCTCTGCTCTCTCTCTCTCTGCTCTCTCTGCTCTCTCTCTGCTCTCTCTGTTCTCTCTGCTCTCTCTCTGCTCTCTCTGCTCTCCCTCTGCTCTCTCTCTCTGCTCTCTCTCTGCTCTCTGCTCTCTCTCTCTGCTCTCTCTCTGCTCTCTCTCTCTGCTCTCTCTCTCTCTGTGCTCTCTCTCTCTCTCTGCTCTCGCTCTCTGCTCTCTCTCTCTGTGCTCTCTCTCTCTCTGCTCTCTCTCTCTGCTCGCTCTCTCTCTCTCTCTGCTCGCTCTCTCTCTCTCTCTGCTCTCTCTCTCTGCTCGCTCTCTCTCTCTCTCTGCTCGCTCTCTCTCTCTCTCTGCTCTCTCTCTCTGCTCTCTCTCTCTGCTCTCTCTCTCTCTGCTCTCTCTCTCTGCTCTCTCTCTCTTTCTGCGCTCTCTCTCTGCACTCTCTCTCTCTCTGCGCTCTCTCTACCTCCCTCTGCGCTCTCTCTCCCATTGCGCTCTCTCTCTCCCATTGCGCTCTCTCTCTCCCTCTGCGCTCTCTCTCTCTCTGCGCTCTCTCTCTCTGCGCGCTCTCTCTCTCTCTGTGCTCTGTCTCTGCGCTCTCTCTCTGCGCTCTCTCTCTCTGTCTCTGTGCTCTCTCTCTCTCTGCGCTCTCTCTCTCTCTGCACTCTCTCTCTCTGTGCTCTCTCTGCGCGCGCTCTCTCTCTCTCTGCGTGCACTCTCTCTCTCTCTGCGCGCGCTCTCTCTCTCTCTGCGCGCGCTCTCTCTCTCTCTGCACGCGCTCTCTCTCTCTCTGCGCGCGCTCTCTCTCTCTCTCTGCGCGCGCTCTCTCTCTCTCTCTGCGCGCGCTCTCTCTCTCTCTGCACTCTCTCTCTGCGCTCTCTCTCTCTCTCTGCGTGCTCTCTCTCTCTCTCTGCGCTCTCTCTCTCTCTCTCTCTGCGCTCTCTCTCTGCGCTCTCTCTCTGCACTCTCTCTCTCTCTCTCTGTGCTCTCTCTCTGTGCACTCTCTCTGCGCTCTCTCTCTCTCCTTTGTCTCACCCCGTGGTTATGACACAGCAGTTGGTAAAGGGCTGAGTTGTTTAAATCCCAGAGGGAAACTTGAACAACTGTCAAAAGCTATATTTTCAGTTGGTATGTTTGAGATGCATCTCTCAATTCAGGAATAAGACCACTGAGCCTCAAAAGGTTTTTTTATATATAAAATGAAATTTAACATTTATTAATTTAACAGCAAATTTAAACACATGTCTACAAATTACTACCATAATAACTTATAAACAAATCCCCAAATTAATCACTCCCAGGTAAATCTTCACCAAGGCAACAGTTACCCATAGAATTTAAACAGAGACCAGGCAAAGCACATCTGACTTTATGAATTCAAAACGAGGTTCCTTGCAATTTGGCCCGGTTTGCAGAGACAGCTGTAGGTTTACAGGCTGCTTAGATCTTAAATGCCTCTGACTCTCTCACACAAACTTCTTTCTGTCTATACCCAGCTTCCCCTTTGAGTGTAAATTTTCCGTTGCATCCCAGGCTTCTAATGTCACATCTTCCAACAATAACATGTTCATCTCACTAGTTTTATTAGTAACACAAACACAGTGCTTGCCGTCTCCCAGCTCGGTGTAAGATTTAACCCTTTCTTTCGAATGGTTTATTTAAAAATGCAAACTGCCCCCTGACATCTATCTTTCTAAACTTTCCCCATGTTGACCTCATTATCATTTCAAACCTACTTCATTCTATCCATCAGAGCACCCAGACTGGCTGGCTTTAATCCAGTTAAGTCACACACAGGCACAGACAGCACGAAACTCTATTTGAAAGGTAATTTCCAATAACAGTATAGACATTAATATCTCTTCATGACACTGCCCTTTGCCCTGGCCTGGCCCCTTTGCCCTCGCCCTGTTTGAGTTCATTGAGATGGTTAGAAACCCTTTCTGACCAGCCTGGTCAATACTGCCCCTGGACTCCCAACCCCCCCAGTCAGTTTGTATCTTGTCCCTGTCGCCGATTCGATCGCCTGGCCAATGGGTCAGGGCGTGGGGTCAAGCTGTCACCTTCTCCCTGCCCATCACTTTGATTTGAATTCCTCTGTTCGCTTAGCTGACACTGGTCTAGGTAAGACAAGGTGCTACCCACCGTCAGCCCAGGAGCCTGCAGCACCCAGTGCCCTCCTGGGAACATCTCTCTCCAATTGGCTCTAATGCTGCTCTCCTACTGCTCGGACCGGTTTACCTGTTTGTCCAGAGAGGGATTTCTCCCAGACGGACACATTCCCTGCCTCCTAATTCAATGGGAAATCCAGAATATTCTTCAAAGCCCCGTTCCTTACGCTGGGCGATAGGTTGCAATGTAGAGGATGTGCGGGTCTGAGGGAAATGTCGGTGTGGCTTTTACAGACGGACCCACACGTCACCACCTGAAGGCGGACGGGTCGCTGGAGATCTGGAACCTGACCCGGAATGATGCCGGGATCTACAGGATCCACCTGAGAAACGAAGAGGGAGAGAACGAGATGCTCATCAAACTGGAGGTGAAATGTGAGTGAGGCGACTGATCAGCTGAGCTGCCCGGAGAGGAGTTTTACTCTGTATCTAACCCCGTGCTGTACCTGTCCTGGGAGTGTTTGATGGGGACAGTGTAGAGGGAGCTTTACTCTGTATCTAACCCCGTGCTGTACCTGTCCTGGGAGTGTTTGATGGAGACAGTGTAGAGGGAGTTTTACTCTGTATCTAACCCCGTGCTGTACCTGTCCTGGGAGTGTTTGATGGAGACAGTGTAGAGGGAGTTTTACTCTGTATCTAACCCCGTGCTGTACCTGTCCTGGGAGTGTTTGATGGGGACAGTGTAGAGGGAGTTTTACTCTGTATCTAACCCCGTGCTATACCTGTCCTGGGAGTGTTTGATGGGGACGGTGTAGAGGGAGTTTTACTCTGTATCTAACCCCGTGCTGTACCTGTCCTGGGAGTGTTTGATGGGGACGGTGTAGAGGGAGATTTACTCTGTATCTAACCCCGTGCAGTAACTGTCCTGGGAGTGTTTGATGGGGACAGTGTAGAGGGAGCTTTACTCTGTATCTAACGGCTGCTCTGTGGATTGAGGCTGTAGTAGATCCCCAGTTGAAGTGGGATTTGTATTTTGCGAGCTCTGTGTGGATCTGTCTTACTGTGTTTCTGGATTCTCAGCTGGAACTGAACTTCTTTCTGACCCTCAGACTCGCCCCGAATTTCCGGGATCACGGACCCGGCGGAGGTGGATTTGGGGGGATCGGTGGAGTTGGTCTGTACAGCAGATGCTAACCCAGTGACCAGCCACATGGTGATATGGAGGTGGATTGTAAGTGTGAATCACCTTTCATCCAGTCCCCGACTGACCACCCACATTGTCCCCTGTGTGAGCCCCTGAGAAGCCGGAATATTCAATCCCACGTACCGGAACATTCTCCACAGAACATCGGAGCTCGGGGCAGGGAGTGGACATTCGGCTCCTCGAGTCTGCTACCCCATTCAATCCCGTCATGGCTGATCAGCTACCTCAGCTCCACTTTCCCTCCCTATCCCTCGGTGCCCAAAGACCCCATCGATCCGGGTCTGGAATATACTGAATGTCGGAGCATCACCAGCTTCCCGAGGAGGGGGGGAGGGAGAGAATTCCAAACATTCCCCACCCTCCGAGAGAGGACATTTCCCCTCCTCTCCGTCCCTCACCCTGAGACTGTGACCCTGCTCCACATGCCCCACACCCACCCCAACGCCCCCCCCCATCCCCTCCACCCGCAACCACCCCCTCACCCCCAACCACCCCCCCACCCCCACCCCCACCCCCCCACCCAGTTCCAGACTCTCCAGTCGTTGGGAGGGGGGCAAACTCTGGGCATCGCGCCTGTCAAACCCTCTGAGAATTTGATCTGTTTCAGTGAGATCAGCCCTCACCCCAGAGAATATCGGCCCCCTCTCCCCCATCCCTCCCTAAAGGACACCCCAGTGAGATCAGCCCTCACCCCGCTAAACCCCAGAGAATATCGGCCCCCTCTCCTCCATCCCTCCCTAAAGGACACCCCAGTGAGAGCAGCCCTCACCCCGCTAAACCCCAGAGAATATCGGCCCCCTCTCCCCCATCCCTCCCTAAAGGACACCCCAGTGAGAGCAGCCCTCACCCCGCTAAACCCCAGAGAATATCGGCCCCCTCTCCTCCATCCCTCCCTAAAGGACACCCCTGTCACCCCGGGGGACCTGGTCTAATGAGGCCGCGCCTGCCTGTGCGATTCGGTGTTAGACTGTGTGCAGATGTTTCCTGCTCTGGACACTGCTGACCCTGCTACACCTCCTCTCCGTCCCTGCAGGGTGAAGGGAGGAAAGTGACCGAGAGTGACCAGGTTTACCTGGACAGCACGACAAAGCTGATCATCGAGGCAGCAACGCAGAGTGACGCTGGGAGCTATGAGTGCTTGGCTGACAATGGGATCGCTCCAGTGACCACAGCGAGAGCCCAGCTCATTGTCCGATGTGAGAGAATGTCCGAGCGGGACCGGAGATGTGACCACGGGCGAGCTTTCGGACGCGGCCAGGGTTAATTAGATCCAATCCACTTGGTGAAGTTAATATTGAGACTCAGCTGCTTCCTTTGCTGGAGAGAGTTTGTTGACCTAGTTCACAGTCAACACCACTCCCACCGCCAGTGTCCCAGCCATCCCCAATCAGAGCTGTACATACACCTCCTGAATAATGGAGCTACCGTGAAGGCTAACAATGTCATTAATAAGATGTAGACAGCGAGGAGCGATCATTCACTCCCTGAGAAGACTGGTCACAGTCACTCTCTGGGGTTCAGGGGTTGACTCTCACTCCTGTCACTCCCTGGATCAGTTCTCCAATCCCGTTCTGACTGTCTCAGCATTGCTTCGGGGCCTATCCCAGTCTCAACACACCGATTAAATCGGTGCCAAATCAAACCGGTGTTAGTGCAGGAGCGGGGTTATGGTGAGAACACAATTAGCATGTGTTAGCAAGACAGTGTAGAGGGAGCTTTACCCTGTATCTAACCCCGTGCTGTACCTGTCCTGGGAGTGTTTGATGGGGACAGTGTAGAGGGAGCTTTACCCTGAATCTAACCCCGTGCTGTACCTGTCCTGGGAGTGTTTGATGGGGACGGTGTAGAGGGAGCTTTACGCTGTATCTAACCCCGTGCTGTACCTGTCCTGGGAGTGTTTGATGGGGACAGTGTAGAGGGAGCTTTACTCTGTATCTAACCCCGTGCTGTACCTGTCCTGGGAGTGTTTGATGGGGACAGTGTAGAGGGAGCTTTACTCTGTATCTAACCCTGTGCTGTACCTGTCCTGGGAGTGTTTGATGGGGACGGTGTAGAGGGAGCTTTACTCTGTATCTAACCCCGTGCTGTACCTGTCCTGGGAGTGTTTGATGGGGACAGTGTAGAGGGAGCTTTACTCTGTATCTAACCCCGTGCTGTACCTGTCCTGGGAGTGTTTGATGGGGACAGTGTAGAGGGAGCTTTACTCTGTATCTAACCCCGTGCTGTACCTGTCCTGGGAGTGTTTGATGGGGACAGTGTAGAGGGAGCTTTACTCTGTGTCTAACCCCGTGCTGTACCTGTCCTGGGAGTGTTTGATGGGGACAGTGTAGAGGGAGCTTTACTCTGTATCTAACCCGTGCTGTACCTGTCCTGGGAGTGTTTGATGGGGACAGTATGCAGTGAGCTCTGATTTATGGCTGTTTCTGATGTTTCCACAGTTAAGCCGAAGTTACAGAAGGGGGTCCATTTGAGTAAGGAGGCAGTGGCTGGTGATGGGAGCTCCACAGCCACATTGATCTGTAAAGCTGAGGGAATCCCGGATGTGGAATTCTACTGGGCAAAAAATGGTGTTGCGCTGGATCCCAATAACCCCAGGTATGGGAGATATTCCCCTTGTGGGGAGATAAGGGTAGAGGGTGAGGTATAACCCCTGGTTGGAACTTGATATCTTCTTGGTACCTGATTCTTTGTAGCCCAGTGAGAGCCAGTGACATGGGGACTGGCCCCCAGTGACACCCAGTGCCGGGGTTGCTCCACCTCAGTGGGACCCAGTGACACAGGGACTGCTCCCCAGTGAGAGCCAGTGCCGGGGGAGCTGTAACACAGTGATTGCCAGTGCCAGGGGAGCTGTAACGCAGTGATTGCCAGTGCCAGGGGAGCTGTAACACAGTGATTGCCAGTGCCAGGGGGGCTGTAACGCAGTGATTGCCAGTGCCAGGGGAGCTGTAACACAGTGATTGCCAGTGCCAGGGGAGCTGTAACACAGTGATTGCCAGTGCCATGGGGGCTGTAACGCAGTGATTGCCAGTGCCAGGGGAGCTGTAACACAGTGATTGCCAGTGCCAGGGGAGCTGTAACACAGGGATTGCCAGTGCCAGGGGAGCTGTAACACAGGGATTGCCAGTGCCAGGGGAGCTGTAACACAGTGATTGCCAGTGCCAGGGGAGCTGTAACACAGTGATTGCCAGTGCCAAGGGAGCTGTAACACAGTGATTGCCAGTGCCAGGGGAGCTGTAACGCAGTGATTGCCAGTGCCAGGGGAGCTGTAACACAGGGATTGCCAGTGCCAGGGGAGCTGTAACACAGGGATTGCCAGTGCCAGGGGAGCTGTAACACAGGGATTGACAGTGCCAGGGGAGCTGTAACACAGTGAGAGCCAGTGCCAGGGGAGCTGTAACACAGTGAGAGCCAGTGCCAGGGGAGCTGTAACACAGTGATTGCCAGTGCCAGGGGAGCTGTAACACAGGGATTGCCAGGCTGTAACACAGGGATTGCCAGTGCCAGGGGAGCTGTAACACAGGGATTGCCAGTGCCAGGGGAGCTGTAACACAGGGATTGCCAGTGCCAGGGGAGCTGTAACACAGGGATTGCCAGTGCCAGGGGAGCTGTAACACAGTGATTGCCAGTGCCAGGGGAGCTGTAACACAGTGATTGCCAGTGCCAGGGGAGCTGTAACACAGTGATTGCCAGTGCCAGGGGAGCTGTAACACAGTGATTGCCAGTGCCAGGGGAGCTGTAACACAGTGAGAGCCAGTGCCAGGGGAGCTGTAACACAGGGATTGCCAGTGCCAGGGGAGCTGTAACACAGTGATTGCCAGTGCCAGGGGAGCTGTAACACAGTGATTGCCAGTGCCAGGGGAGCTGTAACACAGTGATTGCCAGTGCCAGGGGAGCTGTAACACAGTGATTGCCAGTGCCAGGGGAGCTGTAACACAGGGATTGACAGTGCCAGGGGAGCTGTAACACAGTGAGAGCCAGTGCCAGGGGAGCTGTAACACAGTGAGAGCCAGTGCCAGGGGAGCTGTAACACAGTGATTGCCAGTGCCAGGGGAGCTGTAACACAGGGATTGCCAGTGCCAGGGGAGCTGTAACACAGGGATTGCCAGTGCCAGGGGAGCTGTAACACAGGGATTGCCAGTGCCAGGGGAGCTGTAACACAGGGATTGCCAGTGCCAGGGGAGCTGTAACACAGTGATTGCCAGTGCCAGGGGAGCTGTAACACAGTGATTGCCAGTGCCAGGGGAGCTGTAACACAGTGATTGCCAGTGCCAGGGGAGCTGTAACACAGTGATTGCCAGTGCCAGGGGAGCTGTAACACAGTGAGAGCCAGTGCCAGGGGAGCTGTAACACAGGGATTGCCAGTGCCAGGGGAGCTGTAACACAGTGATTGCCAGTGCCAGGGGAGCTGTAACACAGTGATTGCCAGTGCCAGGGGAGCTGTAACACAGTGATTGCCAGTGCCAGGGGAGCTGTAACACAGGGATTGCCAGTGCCAGGGGAGCTGTAACACAGTGATTGCCAGTGCCGGGGGAGCTGTAACGCAGTGAGAGCCAGTGCCAGGGGAGCTGTAACGCAGTGATTGCCAGTGCCAGGGGAGCTGTAACACAGTGAGAGCCAGTGGTTACAGGAAGGTGGGTAGGGTTAGTAGGGGTATTGGAGACAGAGAATATAGTGTGGGATTGGCCCAGAACTCTGAGCAGTTAATGTGTTTTGTTTGTTAGGTATTTACAGACGACTCTCCATGAGGGACCTCTTCACACAGGACAGCTGAACATCATCAATGCCTCTGCTTCCCTGGATTATGCAACATTCACCTGCACTGCTCAGAACCCCCTGGGCTTAGACACGTTCGATATCCACCTGGTCAGCACGGGTATGTCCCCAATCAGACAGCACAACTCTCCCCCATCCCCACGTACACTCTCCCCCATCCCCACGTACACTCTCCCCCATCCCCACGTACACTCTCCCCCATCCCCACGTACACTCTCCCCCATCCCCACGTACACTCTCCCCCATCCCCACGTACACTCTCCCCCATCCCCACGTACACTCTCCCCCATCCCCACGTACACTCTCCCCCATCCCCACGTACACTCTCCCCCATCCCCACGTACACTCTCCCCCATCCCCACGTACACTCTCCCCCATCCCCACGTACACTCTCCCCCATCCCCACGTACACTCTCCCCCATCCCCACGTACACTCTCCCCCATCCCCACGTACACTCTCCCCCATCCCCACGTACACTCTCCCCCATCCCCACGTACACTCTCCCCCATCCCCACGTACACTCTCCCCCATCCCCACGTACACTCTCCCCCATCCCCACGTACACTCTCCCCCATCCCCACGTACACTCTCCCCCATCCCCACGTACACTCTCCCCCATCCCCACGTACACTCTCCCCCATCCCCACGTACACTCTCCCCCATCCCCACGTACACTCTCCCCCATCCCCACGTACACTCTCCCCCATCCCCACGTACACTCTCCCCCATCCCCACGTACACTCTCCCCCATCCCCACGTACACTCTCCCCCATCCCCACGTACACTCTCCCCCATCCCCACGTACACTCTCCCCCATCCCCACGTACACTCTCCCCCATCCCCACGTACACTCTCCCCCATCCCCACGTACACTCTCCCCCATCCCCACGTACACTCTCCCCCATCCCCACGTACACTCTCCCCCATCCCCACGGACACTCTCCCCCATCCCCACGTACACTCTCCCCCATCCCCACGTACACTCTCCCCCATCCCCACGTACACTCTCCCCCATCCCCACGTACACTCTCCCCCATCCCCACGTACACTCTCCCCCATCCCCACGGACACTCTCCCCCATCCCCACGGACACTCTCCCCCATCCCCACGTACACTCTCCCCCATCCCCACGTACACTCTCCCCCATCCCCACGTACACTCTCCCCCATCCCCACGGACACTCTCCCCCATCCCCACGTACACTCTCCCCCATCCCCACGTACACTCTCCCCCATCCCCACGTACACTCTCCCCCATCCCCACGTACACTCTCCCCCATCCCCACGTACACTCTCCCCCATCCCCACGGACACTCTCCCCCATCCCCACGTACACTCTCCCCCATCCCCACGTACACTCTCCCCCATCCCCACGTACACTCTCCCCCATCCCCACGTACACTCTCCCCCATCCCCACGTACACTCTCCCCCATCCCCACGTACACTCTCCCCTATCACTGACTCTACCCACCCATTTAATCCCCTCCCACATCCCCATGTACACTCTCCCCTATCACTGACTCTACCCACCCATTCACACCCCTCCCACATCCCCATGTACACTCTCCCCTATCACTGACTCTACCCACCCATTTAATCCCCTCCCACATCCCCATGTACACTCTCCCCTATCACTGACTCTACCCACCCATTTAATCCCCTCCCACATCCCCATGTACACTCTCCCCTATCACTGACTCTACTCACCCATTTAATCCCCTCCCACAGCCCCATGTACACTCTCCCCTATCACTGACTCTACCCACCCATTCACTCCCCTCCCACATCCCCATGTACACTCTCCCCCATCACTGACTCTACCCACCCATTCACTCCCCTCCCACATCCCCATGTCCACTCTCCCCTATCACTGACTCTACCCACCCATTTAATCCCCTCCCACATCCCCATGTCCACTCTCCCCTATCACTGACTCTACCCACCCATTTAATCCCCTCCCACATCCCCATGTACACTCTCCCCTATCACTGACTCTACCCACCCATTCACTCACCTCCCACATCCCCATGTCCACTCTCCCCTATCACTGACTCTACCCACCCATTCACTCACCTCCCACATTCCCATGTCCACTCTCCGTCATGAGACCTTTTAACCCGTCAGTGTCTGTTTCTCCCAGGTCGACCTGACCCTCCTACAGGACTTGCTTTGCTGAGAAAGACCCACAACTCGGTCACCCTGTCCTGGGCCGCAGGATTCAACGGAGGCCTGGAACAGACTTTCCAAATCAGGTGATTGATCCTTGACCTCTGCTGGAGAGGTCATGACCTCCCTCGAGGGGGTAACTCAGGGGAGAGTGGGGGGAGGATGGATACTGCCTCCTGCAGGTGTGTGTCAGTATTTACAGGCCGTAAGATGCCCTTTCCCGCTGGTCAGACTCCTGCGGTTAATCCCCTCGCTTGGCCAGAGTTTGACCGATGGTCAATATGTTGAGAGCCTCTGTTTAGATATTTACAATATTACAGGATCCAAGTATTTTATTATCTTGGTATTTTCAACAGGGAAAATGGCCATTCGGCCCATCTGCTCCGTGCTGGTGTTCCTGCTCCACTCCAGCCTCCTCCCACCCCCCTCTCCATCTCACCCCATCCCCATATCCTTCTATTCCTTTCTCTCCCTCATGTGTTTATCCAGCTTCCCCCTTAAACACATCGACACTATTCACCTCGACCACTCCCTGTGGGAGCGAGTCCCACATTCTCCCCACTCTCTGGGTAAAGAGGTTTCTCCTGAATTCCCCATTGGAATTATTAGTGATGATCTTATATCGATGGCCCTTAGTTCTGGTCTCACTCCGACAAGTGGAAACATCTTCTCTACGTCTACCCCATCGAAACCCCTTTCATCATTTTAAAGTCCTCGATCAGGTCACCCCCCCCTCAGCCTTCTCTTTACTAGAGAAAAGAGCCCCGGCCTGTTCAATCTTTCCTGATAGTTATAACCCCTCAGTTCTGATACTGTCCTTGTGAACATTGCTTCACCTGTCCACAGAGCTCTAAATGCGGTCTAACCGAGGGATATGGAGACCGGAACTGTGCACGGTGCTCCCAGTGTGGTCTAACCGAGGGATATGGAGACCGGAACTGTGCACAGTGCTCCCAGTGTGGTCTAACCGAGGGATATGGAGACAGGAACTGTGCACGGTGCTCCCAGTGTGGTCTAACCGAGGGATATGGAGACCGGAACTGTGCACGGTGCTCCCAGTGTGGTCTAACCGAGGGATATGGAGACCGGAACTGTGCACGGTGCTCCCAGTGTGGTCTAACCGAGGGATATGGAGACCGGAACTGTGCACGGTGCTCCCAGTGTGGTCTAACCAAGGGATATGGAGACTGGAACTGTGCACAGTGCTCCCAGTGTAGTCTAACCAAGGGATATGGAGACAGGAACTGTGCACAGTGCTCCCAGTGTGGTCTAACCAAGGGATATGGAGACCGGGACTGTGCACAGTGCTCCCAGTGTGGTCTAACCAAGGGATATGGAGACTGGAACTGTGCACAGTGCTCCCAGTGTGGTCTAAACAAGGGATATGGAGACCGGGACTGTGCACAGTGCTCCCAGTGTGGTCTAACCAAGTGATATGGAGACCGGAACTGTGCACAGTGCTCCCAGTGTGGTCTAAACAAGGGATATGGAGACCGGGACTGTGCACAGTGCTCCCAGTGTGGTCTAACCAAGGGATATGGAGACCGGAACTGTGCACAGTGCTCCCAGTGTGGTCTAACCAAGTGATATGGAGACCGGAACTGTGCACAGTGCTCCCAGTGTGGTCTAACCGAGGGATATGGAGACTGGAACTATGCACAGTGCTCCCAGTGTGGTCTAACCAAGGGATACGGAGACTGGAACTGTGCACAGTGCTCCCAGTGTGGTCTAACCGAGGGATACGGAGACTGGAACTGTGCACAGTGCTCCCAGTGTGGTCTAACCGAGGGATATGGAGACGGGAACTGTGCACAGTGCTCCCAGCGTGGTCTGACCAAGGGATATGGAGACCGGAACTGTGCACAGTGCTCCCAGTGTGGTCTAACCAAGGGATATGGAGACCGGAACTGTGCACAGTGCTCCCAGTGTGGTCTAACCAAGGGATATGGAGACCGGAACTGTGCACAGTGCTCCCAGTGTGGTATAACGTTGATAGTTTAACGTTGCGAGAGTGTTGCCTTGTTTCTCGCTGTGTATTTGGGGACAGTGTGCTTGCTGATCCTGTGTGGTTTAATCCTGCAGGTATATCTCTGAGCGATCGCTCAGCTATCTTTATGCTGATGTTTATCCAGCTCAGGCCTCGAGTTTCACTCTGACGGGACTGAGACCACTGACCGTGTACAATGTCTCTGTCAGGGCGGTCAACGCGTTGGGCAGCAGTGATTACGCCGACTCTGGGATCGCCCTGAGTGTCACCACATCAGGTAAAGGAGGGCAGTCCCTCCGCATCCTCCATACCGGGAAAGGGCTGTCAGGGCAACACACCACAGTGGACACGGAGCCATTTACAGCACAGAGGGAGGCCATTCAGCCCATCGACTCCATGCCGTCTCTCTGCAGAGCAATCCAGTCAGTCCCATTCCCTCTGCTCTATTCCCGTATCCCTGTGAGTTTATTTCCCTCAAGTGTCCGTCCAATTTCCTTTTGAAATCGTTCATCGTCTCCGCTCCCACCATCCTCGTAGGCAGCGAGTTCCAGCTCCTTACCACTCGCTGTGTAAAAAAGTTCCTCCTCACATCCCCAAACCCGCCTGCCCAAAACCTTCAATCTGTGTCCCCCAGTCCTTGGTACCATCAGCTAATGGCAACAGCTTCTCTTTGTCGACCTTATCTAAACCCGTCATCATCCTATTACCATGACAACAAGATGAACAAGACTCTCAGTCTGATCATCTGAGCACCATCGTGAGTGGGGCTAGGCGGGATTGACAGAGAATAGGAGGGTGTGTGTGACAGGCAATGTGGTTGGGGGGAGGTGAGGGTGTGTGTGACAGGTGATGTGATGTGGGTGAGGTGAGGGTGTGTGTGACAGGTGATGTGATGTGGGGGAGGTGAGGGTATGTGTGCCAGGCGGTGCGGTGTGGGGGTGGTGAGGGTGTGTGTGACAGGTGATGTGATTTGGGGCTGTGTGTCGGTGTGTGTGACAGGTGGTGCAGTGTGCGGGTGTGTGTGGATGTGTGACAGTCGATGTGGTTGGGGGGAGGTGAGGGTGTGTGTGACAGGTGATGTGATGTGGGGGAGGTGAGGGTATGTGTGCCAGGCGGTGCGGTGTGGGGGTGGTGAGGGCGTGAGTGACAGGCGATGTGATGTGGGGCTGTGTATGGGTGTGTGTGACAGGTGATGTGGTGTGGGTGAGGTGAGGGTGTGTGTGACAGGCGATGTGGTGTGGGTGAGGTGAGGGTGTGTGTGACAGGCCATGTGGTGTGGGTGAGGTGAGGGCGTGTGTGACAGGTGATGTGATTTGGGGCTGTGTGTCGGTGTGTGTGACAGGTGGTGCAGTGTGTGGGTGTGTGTGGGTGTGTGACAGTCGATGTGGTTGGGGGGAGGTGAGGGCGTGAGTGACAGGCGATGTGTGGGGGAGGTGAGGGTGTGAGTGACAGGCGATGTGATGTGGGGCTGCGTGTGGGTGTGTGTGAGAGTGACAAAGCGGCTGATATCTGAGAGTGGGACAGACTCTGATTCCGTTTGTGACTGTCTCCCCACAGATACGGGAGTGTGGGATCCATTCCCAACCAAAGCTCGATTCATCCCGGAGCAGATTCCAGGTGAGTGCTCAATATTGGACGTGTCTGAGTCCAGGTGAGGAGGGTCAGTACTGAGGGAATGCCGCACTGTCAGAGGGTCAGTACTGAGGGAGTGCCGCACTGTCAGAGGGTCAGTACTGAGGGAGTGCCGCACTGTCGGAGGGTCAGTACTGAGGGAATGCCGCACTGTCGGAGGGTCAGTGCTGAGGGAGTGCTGCACTGTCGGAGGGTCAGTACTGAGGGAGTGCTGCACTGTCGGAGGGTCAGTACTGAGGGAGTTCTGCACTGTTGGAGGGTCAGTACTGAGGGAGTGCTGCACTGTCGGAGGGGAGTTTTTAAGAGCCACCTGATCAAGTGCACTCACGTCTCTCTCTCTCTTGTAGGTGGTTTCCTGATCCCGCTGCCTCTCCTCATTCCGCTCCTCATCCTCGCCCTCCTTTTGCTCTTCGGGAACATTGGGATTATTGTGGGACTGATACACAGAGTGAGACAGAGAGGGACAGGTAACACCATCAGATCCTCACTCCCTCACACTCACCCTCACCCTCATCCCCACCCTCACCCTCCACCCTCCACCCTCACCCTCACCCTCCACCCTCACCCTCCACCCTCACCCTCCACCCACACCCTCACCCGCACCCTCACCCTCCACCCTAACCCTCACCCTCACCCTCCACCCCTCACCACTCACCCTCCACCCACACCCTCACCGTCCACCCTAACCCTCCACCCTAACCCTCCACCCTAACCCTCCACCCTAACCCTCCAACCTCCCACCACCCTCCACACTCACCCTCCACCCTCCACACTCACCCTCCACCCTCCACTCTCACCCTCCACCCTCCACTCTCACCCTCACCCTCCACCCTCATCCTCACTCCCTCACCCTCACCCTCCACCCTCCACCCTCCACTCTCACCCTCCACCCTCCACTCTCACCCTCCACCCTCCACCCTTATCCTCACACCCTCACCCTCACCCTCCACCCTCCACCCTCACTCTCACCCCCACCCTCACCATCCACCCTGCACCCTCTACCCTCTACCCTCTACCCTCCACCCACACCCTCCACCCTCACCCTCCACCCTCCACCCTCACCCTCCACCCTCTACCCTCACCCTCCACCCTCACCTTCACCCTCCACCCTCACCCTCCACTCTCACCTTCCACCCTCCACCCTCCACTCTCACCCTCCACCCTCCACCCACCACCCTCCACACTCACCCTCCACCCTCCACACTCACCCTCCACCCTCCACTCTCACCCTCCACCCTCCACCCTCACCCTCACCCTCCACCCTCATCCTCACTCCCTCACCCTCACCCTCCACCCTCCACTCTCACCCTCCACCCTCCACTCTCACCCTCCACCCTCCACTCTCACCCTCACATTCACCCTCCACCCTCACACTCACCCTCCACCCTCACACTCACCCTCCACCCTCACACTCACCCTCACCCTCCACCCTCCACTCTCACCCTCCACCCTCCACTCTCACCCCCACCCTCCACTCTCACCCTCAACCTCCACCCTCAATCTCACCCTCCACCCTCCACCCTCTGCCCTCTACCCTCTGCCCTCTGCCCTCTACCCTCTACCCTCTACCCTCTACCCTCTACCCTCTACCCTCCACCCACCACCCTTCACACCTCACCCTCCACCCTCACCTTCACCCTCCACTCTCACCCCACACCCTCCACCCTCCACCCTCAGCCTCACCCTCCACCCTCACCCTCTACCGTCTACCCTCACACTCCACCCTCACCCTCCACTCTCACCCTCCACCCTCACACTCACCCTCCACCCTCACACTCACCCTCCACCCTCACACTCACCCTCCACCCTCACCCTCACTCTCACCCACCACCCTCCACTCTCACCCTCCACCCTCCACTCTCACCCTCCACCCTCCACTCTCACCCTCCACCCTCCACTCATCCTCCACCCTCCACTCTCACCCTCCACCCTCACACTCACCCTCCACCCTCACACTCACCCTCCACCCTCACACTCACCCTCTACCCTCTACCCTCTACCCTCCACCCTCCACCCTCACCCTCCACCCTCACCCTCCACCGTCACACTCACACTCACCCTCCACACTCACACTCACCCTCCACACTCACACTCACCCTCCACCCTCTACCCTCTACCCTCTACCCTCTACCCTCTACCCTCCACCCTCCACCCTCACCCTCCACACTCACACTCACCCTCCACACTCACACTCACCCTCCACACTCACACTCACCCTCCACACTCACACTCACCCTCCACACTCACACTCACCCTCCACACTCACACTCACCCTCCACACTCACACTCCACTCTCACACACACCCTCCACCCTCACACACACCCTCCACCCTCCACCCCTCACCCTCCACCCCTCACCCTCCACCCTCCAACCTCTACCCTCACCCTCCACACCTCACCCTCCACCCTCACCCTCCACCCTCACCCTCCCCTGCACCCTCACAACCTGCCCTCCACCCTCATCCTCCACCCTCCACCCTCCACCCTCCCCCATCGCCCTCCGCCCTCACACCAAATCCCACCATCACATCAACTCGCTCCACCCTAATCGCTTCAACCTCCACCCTCCCTGTTCCCCTCACCTCCACCCTCACCTCCATCCTCACCTCCACCCTCCCACTCTCTCTTCCACCCTCACCAACTCACTCCAAACAACCTGTCCCTCCTCCCTCCTGCCCTTCCTCACACCTCACTCCTTCCATTTACCACTGATCACGATCTCTCCAGCACAACTTGCCTCTGATTCCCTCCCCTCCCCCTTTCCCCTCTCAGAAAATTTTAATCAAAACACGATTCATTTTCTGCTTTATTACAGGAAAAGATACAGAAAAATCTGCAAGGTGAGAAAATATTTACGTAGAGACCCCTGTCCTGGGAGTGTTTGATGGGGACAGTGTAGAGGGGGATTTACTCTGTATCTAACCTCGTGCTGTACCTGTCCTGGGAGTGTTTGATGGGGACGGTGTAGAGGGAGCTTTACTCTGTATCTAACCCTGTGCTGTACCTGTCCTGGGAGTGTTTGATGGGGACAGTGTAGAGGGAGCTTTACTCTGTATCTAACCCCGTGCTGTACCTGTCCTGGGAGTGTTTGATGGGGACGGTGTAGAGGCAGCTTTACTCTGTATCTAACCCCGTGCTGTACCTGTCCTGGGAGTGTTTGATGGGGACAGTGTAGAGGGAGCTTTACTCTGTATCTAACCCCGTGCTGTACCTGTCCTGGGAGTGTTTGATGGGGACGGTGTGGAGGGAGCTTTACTCTGTATCTAACCCCGTGCTGTACCTGTCCTGGGAGTGTTTGATGGGGACAGTGTGGAGGGAGCTTTACTCTGTATCTAACCCCGTGCTGTACCTGTCCTGGGAATGTTAGATGGGGACGGTGTCGAGGGAGCTTTACTCTGTATCTAACCCCGTGCTGTACCTGTCCTGGGAGTGTTTGATGGGGACGGTGTCGAGGGAGCTTTACTCTGTATCTAACCCCGTGCTGTACCTGTCCTGGGAGTGTTTGATGGGGACAGTGTAGAGGGAGCTTTACTCTGTATCTAACCTCGTGCTGTACCTGTCTTGGGAGTGTTTGATCGGGACAATGTAGAGGGAGCTTTACTCTGTATCTAACCCTGTGCTGTACCTGTCCTGGGAATGTTTGATTGGGACAGTGTAGAGGGAGCTTTACTCTGTATCTAACCCCGTGCTGTACCTGTCCTGGGAGTGTTTGACGGGGACGGTGTAGAGGGAGCTTTACTCTGTGTTTAATCCCGGTGTGTGCGTTATTTTGTGCTGTTTCAGTCTCCAGCGGAAGGAGTTAAATGATTATACTGATGAGCTGGTGAATGTTACCTCGAGACGGACAATGTTAATCGAGACTGAATCTGAGCTCTGTTCTACAACATACGAGAGTTATGATGCCAGCACCTCACATTGTGTAAGATTAATTTCCCTCCCCTCTCCTGGATTCTGTTCAGTCGATTCCCTGTGATCTGATGGGAGATCCAGCCAATCCCCAGCTCCCTCCGCTCCCTCTTTGTGGGAAGATTGTGGGTTTGTCTGAACCAATTCGACATGTGAGCAGTGTGTGTGTGTCACCCTCCATACTCTGCATTCCCTTATCACCGGCTCCATCCCCCTCTCTCTCTCTCTCTCTCTCTCTCTC
>NW_027596927.1:72500-77500 GCF_964194155.1 Cetorhinus maximus
ACACTCACGCACACACTCACACTCACACTCATGCACACACTCTCACTCACACTCTCACTCACACTCACGCACACACTCACACTCACGCACACACTCACACTCACACTCACGCACACTCACGCACACACTCACACTCACACTCACTCACACTCACGCACACACTCACACTCACGCACACACTCTCACTCACACTCTCACTCGCACACACACACTCACGCACACACACACTCACACTCTCACTCACACTCACACTCACACTCACGCACACACTCACACTCACACTCACACTCACGCACACACTCACACTCACACTCACACTCACGCACACACTCTCACTCACACTCTCACTCACACTCACGCACACACTCTCACTCACACTCACACTCACGCACACACTCTCACTCACACTCTCACTCACACTCACACTCACGCACACACACACTCACACTCACGCTCACACTCACACTCACACTCATGCACACACTCTCACTCACACTCTCACTCACACTCACGCACACACTCACACTCACGCACAAACTCACGCACACACTCACGCACACACTCACGCACACACTCACGCTCACACTCACACTCACACTAACACTCTCACTCTCGCTCTCTCTCACGCACACACTCACGCACACACTCACGCACACACTCACGCACACACTCACGCACACACTCACGCACACACTCACACTAACACTCTCACTCTTGCTCTCTCTCACACACACACTCACGCACACACTCACACACACACTCACACTAACACTCTCACGCTCGCTGTCTCTCACGCACACACTCACGCACACACTCACACACACACTCACACTAACACTCTCACTCTCGCTCTCACACACTCACGCACACACACACTCACACTCTCACTCACACACTCACACTCACGCACACACTCACACTCACACTCACGCACACACTCACACTCACACTCACGCACACACTCACACTCACACTCACTCACACTCACGTTAACACTCTCACTCACACTCTCCCTCACACTCACGCACACACTCACACTCACGCACACACACACTCACGTTAACACTCTCACTCACACTCTCCCTCACACTCACGCACACACTCACGCACACACTCACGCACACACTCACACTCACACTCAAGCACACACTCACGCACACACTCACACTCACACTCACGCACACACTCACGCACACACTCACACTCACTCTCACGCACACACTCACACTCACACTCACGCACACACTCACGCACACACTCACACTCACACTCACGCACACACTCACACTCACACTCACACACACACTCACGCACACACTCACACTCACACTCACGCACACACTCACGCACACACTCACACTCACACTCACGCACACACTCACGCACACACTCACACTCACACTCACGCACACACTCACGCACACACTCACACTCACACTCACGCACACACTCTCACTCACACTCTCACACTCACGCACACACTCACGCACACACTCACGCACACACTCACGCTCACACTCACACTCACACTCACGCACACACTCACACACACACTCACACTCACACTCACGCACACACTCACGCACACACTCACACTCACATTCACACTCACATTAACACTCTCACTCACACTCTCACTCACACTCACGCACACACTCACACTCACACTCATGCACACACTCTCACACTCTCACACTCACGCACACACTCACACTCACGTTAACACTCTCACTCACACTCACACTCACACTCACGCACACACTCACGCACACACTCACGCACACACTCACACTCACACTCACGCACACACTCACGCACACACTCACACTCACATTCACACTCACATTAACACTCTCACTCACACTCTCACTCACACTCACGCACACACTCACGCACACACTCACGCACACACTCACACTCACGCACACACTCACACACACACACACTCACGCACACACTCACGCACACACTCACGCACACACTCACGCACACACTCACACTCACGCACACACTCACGCACACACTCACGCACACACTCACGCACACACTCACGCACACACTCACACTCACACTCACGCACACACTCACGCTCACACTCACACTCACGCACACACTCTCACTCACACTCTCACACTCACGCACACACTCACGCACACACTCACGCACACACTCACGCACACACTCACGCACACACTCACACTCACACTCACACTCACATTAACACTCTCACTCACACTCTCACTCACACTCACGCACACACTCACACTCACACTCATGCACACACTCTCACTCACACTCTCACTCACACTCACGCACACACTCACACTCACGCACACACTCACACTCACACTCATGCACACTCACGCACACACTCACACTCACACTCACTCACACTCACGCACACACTCACACTCACACTCTCACTCACACTCACGCACACACTCACACACTCACGCACACACACTCACTCACACTCACACTCGCACACACACACTCACGCACACACACACTCACACTCTCACACTCACACTCACACTCACGCACACACTCACACTCACACTCACACTCACGCACACACTCACACTCACACTCACACTCACGCACACACACACTCCCACTCTCACTCACACTCACACTCACACTCACGCACACACTCACACTCACACTCACACTCACACTCACACTCACGCACACACTCACACTCACACTCACTCACACTCACGCACACACTCACACTCACACACTCACGCTCACTCACGCACACACTCACTCACACTCACGCACACACTCACACTCACACTCACACTCATGCACACACACACTCACACTCACACTCACTCACACACTCACGCACACACTCACGCACACACTCACACTCACACTCACGCACACACTCACGCACACACTCACGCACACACTCACACTCACACTCACGCACACACTCACACTCACACTCACGCACACACTCACACTCACGTTAACACTCTCACTCACACTCTCCCTCACACTCACGCACACACTCACGCACACACTCACGCACACACTCACACTCACACTCACGCACACACTCACGCACACACTCACACTCACACTCACGCACACACTCACGCACACACTCACACTCACGCACACACTCTCACTCACACTCTCACACTAACGGACACACTCACACTCACACTCACGCACACACTCACGCACACACTCACACTCACATTCACACTCACATGAACACTCTCACTCACACTCTCACTCACACTCACGCACACACTCACACTCACGCACACACTCACGCACACACTCACGCACACACTCACACTCACACACACACTCACGCACACACTCACGCACACACTCACACTCACGCACACACTCACGCACACACTCACACTCACACTCACACTCACGCACACACTCACACTCACACTCATGCACACACTCTCACTCACACTCTCACTCACACTCACGCACACACTCACACTCACGCACACACTCACACTCACACTCACGCACACTCACGCACACACTCACACTCACACTCACTCACACTCACGCACACACTCACACTCACGCACACACTCTCACTCACACTCTCACACTCACGCACACACTCACACACTCACGCACACACACTCACTCACACTCACACTCGCACACACACACTCACGCACACACACACTCACACTCTCACTCACACTCACACTCACACTCACGCACACACTCACACTCACACTCACACTCACACTCACACTCACGCACACACTCACACTCACACTCACTCACACTCACGCACACACTCACACTCACACTCACACACTCACACTCACTCACGCACACACTCACTCACACTCACGCACACACTCACACTCACACTCACACTCATGCACACACACACTCACACTCACACTCACGCACACACTCACACTCACACTCACACTCACACTCACGCACACACTCACACTCACGCACACACTCTCACTCACACTCTCACTCACACTCACACTCACACTCACGCACACACTCACACTCACGCACACACTCACACTCACACTCACGCACACTCTCACTCACACTCACACTCACGCACACACTCACGCACACACTCACACTCACACTCACGCACACACTCACGCACACACTCACACTCACACTCACGCACACACTCACGCACACACTCACACTCACACTCACACTCACGCACACACTCTCACTCACACTCACGCACACACTCACACTCACACTCATGCACACACTCTCACTCACACTCTCACTCACACTCACGCACACACTCACACTCACGCACACACTCACACTCACACTCACGCACACTCACGCACACACTCACACTCACACTCACTCACACTCACGCACACACTCACACTCACGCACACACTCTCACTCACACTCTCACTCGCACACACACACTCACGCACACACACACTCACACTCTCACTCACACTCACACTCACACTCACGCACACACTCACACTCACACTCACACTCACGCACATACTCACACTCACACTCACACTCACGCACACACTCTCACTCACACTCTCACTCACACTCACGCACACACTCTCACTCACACTCTCACTCACACTCACACTCACACTCACGCACACACTCTCACTCACACTCTCACTCACACTCACACTCACGCACACACACACTCACACTCACGCTCACACTCACACTCACACTCATGCACACACTCTCACTCACACTCTCACTCACACTCACGCACACACACACTCACGCACACACTCACACTCACGCACAAACTCACGCACACACTCACGCACACACTCACGCACACACTCACGCTCACACTCACACTCACACTAACACTCTCACTCTCGCTCTCTCTCACGCACACACTCACGCACACACTCACGCACACACTCACACTAACACTCTCACTCTTGCTCTCTCTCACACACACACTCACGCACACACTCACACACACACTCACACTAACACTCTCACGCTCGCTGTCTCTC